>NC_092336.1:203127600-203434700 GCF_046630445.1 Rutidosis leptorrhynchoides | reverse complement strand
ATAAATATTTTCTAAGCATAAAAATAATTCAAAATAATAAAAAATTTAAAACATCTTTGATGATGTCATTAATTTATATTAAATTTAATTAAAAAATAATACGAAATCTTTTATAAAAGGAAATATTAATCTTCAACAGAACACCAACATATCTACAAATTTTAAAGCATATTGTACAACTTTTATATAATAATTGTATTTTAATTTTTTTTTTAAAATTCAAAAGACATTTTATTATTACTAATAATTATTATTAAAAATATAAATTATCAACTTTGAGCAAACTTTATTATTATTATTATTATTTATTTTTATTATAGTAATTATAAGTATAATTATTATATTATTAATAATTAAATATGGATTCTATTTACGAGATTAATTACGTTATATATGTATGCGAAAATACATATATATTTGTAAAAACAACGACAAGTTTCTTAGTCGAACGGGTCATTAAAATAAATGATTTTAGCATTTACATTTAGTTAATACCTAAAACATGTCATTAAATTATTTCATTTAAACAAACCCGTGATTTCACGGGTCATTTCACGTAAATTGAGAATTTATAGGATGTTGAAATTCCCAATACGTTAAAAGTTGAATTTGAACGTTTGATTACATACATATGTTCACTCAAATTATAATGTTTTAATTAAATTAATTTAATTCGGCTTAGGATTATAATGCAGCTGGTATTTATTTGTTTAGTAATGTTGGTAGGTTTAGAAAATTTAAAGTGATATTAGAGTGCCCCAATGGTGACAACATGTCTTCCAGGACTAACCAACCATTCAGCGTCACATCAGCACCTCCATCTCACTTCCTTCTCATGACTAAACCCATGACTAAACACTCCCAACAAAGACACTCCTCCTTCCATTTTTTTATTTTCTTTTTTAATTATTTTATATTATCAGAAAATTACAATTATTTAAATAAAACTAAACTTTTATTAAAAATTAAAAAACATTAAAATAATTAAAATAAAAAGTACATTAAAATAAAAATACAATTAAAAATAAAATTACATTAAAACATTAATTAAAAGACCTATTCTTCATCGTCGTCTTCTTGATCTTCTTCATCCTCGTCATCGGGAATGTGTGAAGGTCCGGCATCATCTTGGTTGTTTGGATTTCTTGTGGGATCATGTCGTATGCGATAATTTGGTGGAAGATTATGTATGTGTTCTACAAGCATATGTTTTAATAGTTGATGAATGCCCTCATCTCTTATTTCCGCGTCCACTCGCATATGCGCTTCAACCCTTTCTTGGAATGATCTCGGTGCTCGTCGAACCGGACGATAATTCTCCTCGAGTCCACAAAATGAACGGCCGTTGTCCTCGATTATCATATTATTTAATATCACACATGATAACAAAATCCTTCTAATTTTGCGGATATAATACGGTCGTGCCGGACGTTGAACAATCTGCAATCGGCCTTGTAGTATTCCAAATGCTCGTTCAATATCTTTTCTTGCCGATTCTTGATACCTTTTGAATTTTTTTTGTTTCGGGTCTATCGGATTTTTGAATGACTTAACTATTGTAGACCATTCCGGGTAAATTCCATCCGCCAAATAATAACCCTTGGCAAACGTACATCCGTTAACCGTATACGTACATGGTGGTGCTTCACCGGCTAATAACTCACTAAACAAATCGGATTGATTTAGTACGTTGATATCATTGTTTGATCCGGCAGTTCCAAAAAACGCGTGCCAAAACCATCCATCATACGATGCTACCGCTTCAAGCATAATTGAAGGGTAACCATGGTCACCTCGTGTATAATGACCCTTCCAACGTGCCGGACAATTTCTCCATCTCCAATGCATACAATCAATACTTCCTAACATCCCCGGAAAACCATGTATTTGAGCATGTTTAGTGGTCAAACGTTGCACATCTTGTGCAGTTGGTCTTCTCAAATATTCGGGACCGTACAAGTGGAAATACATTTGTAAAAATTGTTTAAACAATCATATGAGGTTTGTTCACCCATATGCAAATACTCATCAAAAACATCGGTCGAAGCGGCATAAGCTAGTTGACGTATGACGGATGTTACTTTTTGAACAATATTAAAATCAAGTAATCCGGTAGCATCACGTTTTTGAATAAAATAAGTAAAATATTTAGGAACCGGAGTTTGAGAAAAGTTCAATATACCTTGACATATACGAAGTAAAATATCTATGTAAATATCTTCTAGGTGCCCGTGGTATTTGTTCTATTTCTTCGTTACCACTTAATTCATCTAGCGCGTCAATTAGTTCGAGTGCTCGATTCGTAGTCGTATTTGTGATCGATAATACTATATTTATGTCGGGATCGGGATTGGAACTCATATTGTTTATTTGAGTATAAAAATGATGAAATGTGTAGAAAATATGAAATGAGAGTGTATTTTTGTATATGTAAAAATAATAAGGTTTGGTGTGTATGTATAGTGGAAAAAAGAAAAAAAAACAAAAAAATGAAATGTAGCCGTTAACTAGCCGTTGCCCATTAAATTCAATTTTTTTTCTTTTTTGTTTTTCAAACGGTAACTTGCGTCCACAAATATGCTGAAAAGGGACTAAAACGAGGACGATCTGGCTGGGCGATGGGCTAGGCGCGACCTGGGCGGCCTCCGTGCCATCGGCGCCCAGGCAGGGCTGCTGTGGGCGGGTTGTCTGGGCGGACCATTGGAACTACTCTTATAATCGAATAAAAACAACAGATAAATAAACCTTCACAAGTTACTTGTTTTATCACCAGGAAATCATGATCAACGGCTATTGCTAAATAAGTAAATAGTCCGTGACAAATCTTTATTAATTTCTGTTTAATCTGATGAAATGTGGGTGTTTATAACCAAACAAATAAAGTAAAGATAACTACAGTAGTAGTTATTTTAATTATATAAAAAGACGATTTATTATTTATTTATTTATCAACGGAACAAAGTTGCAAGCAAAAAGGGCTCTGTGGCCCAATGGATAAGGCGCTGGTCTACGAAACCAGAGATTGATTCTGGGTTCGATCCCCAGAGTCGGTTTTTGTAATATTTATTGTGTGATCATTGCTTAATATCACCAACATCGTCATTTTTTTTTTTTGTTCTTTTTGCTTATTAATTACAGTGATAACTTATAACCTTACATTTTGCCTTTAGTTTTTTGTTCTTTTTGTTATTAAAAATACCCGACTCAAGAATTGAACCCAGGTAGATTAGTTTAGAGTTTAGAGAAAGCAAGCAAAACCACTGAGCTGACATGTTTATATGACATAACCCAGCAGAGTCGGTTTTTGTAATATTTATTGTGTGATCATTGTTTAATATCACAAACATCGTCAATTTTTTTTTTTTTTGTTCTTTTTGCTTATTAATTAAAGTGATAACTTATAACCTTACATTTTGCCTTTAGTTTTTTGTTCTTTTTGTTATTAAAAATACCCGACTCAAGAATTGAACCCAGGTAGTTTAGTTTAGAGTTTAGAGAAAGCAAGCGACACAACTGAACTGACATATTTATATGACATAACTCTTTGTACATATGCACTAAAAAGGACGTATTTTTTTGTGTCAAACACTGTTCAATTTTTTTTCCTAAATGATATATATAGAATTTTTACAACGTATTTTAATTTTAAAATCTAAAAAGCTCGAATTTACCAAAAAAAAATGTATACATAGAACCGCGGCAGTTGATCGAAATCATGACGATGCGCCAACTATTATTGCGTCACAAACCACTCGGCTACCAACGGACATGTTTATATGATATAACTCTTAGCAGGGGCGAAACTATTTGGGGGCAGGGTGAGGCACCCGCCCCAGTGGATTTGCAATTTTCAGTCTAAAAATTTTGGGTATTTCAACTTTGCCCCCGGTGGATTTTTTTTTGTCCCAAAACCTACATATTTTGTCCCAAAACCTTCAAATTTTGCCCAAAAAGAACTTTTGCCTTTAGTTTTTTGTTCTTTTTGTTATTAAAAATACCCGACTCAAGAATTGAACCCAGGTAGGTTAGTTTAGACTTTAGAGAAAGCAAGCAAAACCACTGAGCTGACATGTTTATATGATATAAATCTTAGTACATATGCACTAAAAAGGACGTATTTTTTTTGTGTCAAACACTGTTCAAATTTTTTTCCTAAATGATATATATAGAATTTTTACAGCGTATTTTAATTTTAAAATCTAAAAAGCTCGAATTTACCAAAAAAAATGTATATATAGAACCGCGGCCGTTGATCGAAATCATGACGATGCGCCAACAATTATTGCGTCACAAACCACTCGGCTACCAACGGACATGTTTATATGATATAACTCTTAGCAGGGGCGAAACTATTTGGGGGCAGGGTGGGGCGCCCGTCCCAGTGGATTTGCAATTTTCAGTCTAAAAATTTTGGGTTTTCGACTTTGCCCCCGGTGGATTTTTTTTTGCCCCAAAACCTACATATTTTGTCCCAACACCTTCAAATTTTGGCCAAAATTCTTCAACTTTTGCCCCAAAGCCTTCAAATTTTGTCCAAAAATCTTTAAATTTTGCTCAAAAATCTTTAAATTTTGTCCAAAACCCTCTATAATTTGCCTAAAAACCTTAATTTTTTTAACTCAAAACCTCCATTTTTGCCCCAAAAAATTGCTACGATTTTAATTTATTTTTTTTACCTCGGTGAAAAAATTCTTAATTCCGCCACTGATTCTTAGTACATATCCACTAAAAAGACGTATTTTTTGTGTCAAACACTGTTCAATTTTTTTTCTACTTATGTTATCGAATTATCCTACTACTAAATACAAGAGGGTTTGATGGACTCTGATTGGTCCACGTGTCACCCTCCCTCTCACAAACTCATACTATTCACCACTTCTCACATATTTTGGGATTTAAAAAAAATTAAAAATAATACGGAATAAAAGCCTGAAACGGAATGGGTAGCGTGCACTCCCTCCGCACTCCACATACCCGTATACCTGACCCGCATATCCGTATACCCGGCCCAAGGAATTTTAATAATAATTTTTATGTAAAATTTTAATATTAGTATTATATTGTTAATGTATGAAAGAATTCTCTTATTTGTTTTGAAAACGAGTATAATTTTATTCAATATAATCATAAACAACAAGTTTTCGAGATGTGATTTTTTATATACTTTGTGTATTTGAGTATTTTAGAAACTTTTCAATCAACTTTTTGTATGTGATATTTTATAATACTTTAAACATGAAGTAGTATGTTATTTTTCGATATTTTGATTTGGTAACTTATTATAAAATAAATACAGAGTGACTAATCGGGTATACCCGTTTACCCGTGGGGAAACCCGATGTCATACCCCGTCCTAATCCATCTAGACGAAGTCACTAACATCTGGTCCCATTGCGATGATCGACTCCAAGTAATGCCTTTAAAATGAGCAAATGCACAGCGGAAGATTTCTTTCATACCTGAGAATAAACATGCTTTCAAGTGTCAACCAAAAGGTTGGTGAGTTCATAGGTTTATCATAAGCAATAAAATTCATCATTTTGATAGACCACGAGATTTAAATACAGTACACCTATCTCGTGTACAAAACCATTTTTCATAATGCTTAGCAGAGTAGGTTCGTATCCTTTTCTCCCCCGTAGGTTGCCTCGCGATTTTTAAATAACCGTACACATATCTCGTGCACAAAAATAACATACACATAACCTGTGTATAAAATCATTCTCTCGATACATAACATTCACATTGCTTTCATAGCTTGGCTTGGTAACCGACCTTAACATATAATGCGCATCAATAATATCCCCAAAAACAGAACATCTCGTCTGTAAAATATATAAACTTCGAAGTACTAAACACCACGCCCACTAGCTCTTCCGTCTAGTGAACATTCTGGGTGGGGGTGTTAAACCCGGTAGCTACCTTTAGGATTCGCGTGAATTAGGGCCAAACCCGATTCTAATTCTTAGGTTACCAAGCAATAATAATCAAGGAGAAATATTCATAACAATTAGTGGCAATTATCACGTCCAACTAATTCAATAATAATCCACAGAACTTCCGTCTGCATAATAATTTATTCAAGGAATGTTTTGCTTGTGTCTATCTCGTCAAACATTTATAAAAGCATTTCATGTATTCGCAGTTCAAAATATATTTCAAAAGCATTTAACAAAACAGTTATAAAAACAGCGCATGTATTCTCAGTCCCAAAAATGTAAAGAGTAAAAGGGAGCAAATGAACTCACAATACTGTATTTTGTAGTAAAAATACATATGATGACATTTGAACAATGCAGGGTTGACCTCGGATTCACGAACCTATATCATTTGTGTATATATTAAATCCTATAATAACAATTAAGTAAGTATATATATTAGTATTAATATACTTAATAATTTGTATGTGATATTAATAAATAGATTAGTTATATCTATTTTATATTCTTTAGATAAATAATTAATATTTATATATATGATTATATTAAAATATATTTATCCATCATATGTAATTTAATTAATATTTTATAATAATAACATTTCATTTAAAAAAACAATATGTAATATTAATATAGTTATGATACATGTAAAAATATATTTTTATATAAATATCATTTGTTTGTTAAAATTATAATAATACTAAAATAATGATAATAATAATAGTTCATTGTAACTTAATCATTTTCATGATATTATTTGTATCTATATTCTTTATGTTTGTAATCATAATAATAATAATAATAATAATAATAATAATAATAATAATAATAATAATAATAATAATAATAATAATAATAATAATAATAATAATAATAATAATAATAATAATAATAATAATAATAATAATTATAATAATGATAATAATATTACTAATAATAATGTGTCAATGATAACAATAAAAATAATAATACTTATAATAATAATAATAATAATAATAATAATAATAATAATAATAATAATAATAATAATAATAATAATAATAATAATAATAATAATAATAATAACAATAATAATAATAATAACAATAATACTACCTTAAGGGAATTAATAAGCTTCAAAAATAAAGGAAACTGTCACTGCCCTGAATTGAACCCACGACCTCTCGTTCCACACAAACACCTCTAACCATGCTGTCATTTATGTTTTTCTACCTTAAACCCATTTGTATTATCTATAACCCGAATTAGCCAGTTCCCTTTCTCCTTCATCTTCATACAACTTAGTTCACCCAACACTAGATTTCGGCCCAAGATCCATTTACGGCCCAACAACAAAAGGGTACTCACTCCAGGGTGTTGTTAATTGGATCAATAAGCCCAATACCATAATTGATATAACCCGGTCGATGTATCTTGGGTGTACTCACTGTATTCTAATCGAACTAAGAGATCGCAAACCTAGGAGTGCAACCACAATCGATCCTCCTGTTCCTAGTCGATTAGCAGCAATTGTCCCTAGCGGATCTTGATGATGATGTTCACAGGTAATTTATTTATCTTGATTTGATTATATGATGGGTTATGGGTATTCAATTTACAGGAAATTCGGTTTGGGATTAGTGGCGATCTATTTGAAAGAAGGAATTAATTGAAAAATTAACTATAAGAAATCGAATATCTGTTTTGTTGAAGTTAATTTGATTGAAACAAAAGTAATGATTTGAATCGTCAAAGAACAGGAACAAGATCAAGCAAAAGCCAGAATTAGAATCAAGTGTTAGTTAACAAGGTTGTTGTTGATTAGGGTTAATGATTTTTGGAGATAGTCAGGGCAAAATAGAACAAATAACGTATTCATATTTCATAGTCATGATTATATTAATATTAATATATTATCAGGATCTTTATTTCTCATCTTATTTATCGAACCTGTTTTGTCACCATTCTTTGGTTTGCTGTAACAGAAATAGAACAACAAATAGCAACATCAATTGGTGCAGTAGCAGTTTTAATACAGTAGATGTTTGCAACTGTTCTTTAATGAGTAAAGATTAACAAGTTAGCAATGACAGGTGGGTGTAACCAGCTGTAAACAGAAGACGAGCAGCAACTACAGTGTTTCGATGGTTGTTTGGGTGATTTAAGTTGTGGGTGTGGTGGTTTATGGTGATACCCGATGGGTGTGATTATGTAGTGGAAATTCTTCGGTGTTGAACACAAAAGCATGGCAGCTGCAGTAGCTATTACAGGAACCTTAGTTTGGTATTGTTGAGGTTAGTTTGTGATCGTAACAGAAGGAATAGCAGGGTTACCGTAGTATGGTTGGTTTGTTGTTTACCGAATAGAACTAAAAACATGGATAGTAGTGGGTTAGTGGTAATTGTAAAACAGAAACAAAAGACAATGGTTTGGTGTGGTGTATGTGTTTTTAATTATCTCCCTTCTATGAATATGTATGTCTTGATATATATTTCGTAAAACTTATATTATAAAGGCAAGACACAAATAATTAAAGGTGATATGGGTGTAAGTGGTGATGTTGAAAAAGTTGGAATGTAGTGCTGAGATAGATACTAGTGAAGATGCAGATTTCTTTTATTTGATAAAGCTTGCCAAGAAAACAAATTTTTAAGTGGGTGTGTGGGACAATCAAAACAAAAACAGTGCCTAAATTTACATCTCGTGAATCTAATTTGGTTATATGTTACTGACAGTTTTCACGGACCGAAATATCGTACCCCGTTGTTAAATCAGTGGCGGATAAAAGTCTTTAGAAAAATCCCAAACTTTTAGATTAAATATATTGATTTAATTTGGTCATTATGGTATACATTTCGATCATTAATTATTAAATAAAAATTACATTAATTATTCACTCTCAATCCCAAGTAAAATATAAAAAGTTTTAAAATTTAATAACTAGGTCCTAAATATATTTTTAGTAAGCCTAAAGTTTATAGAACTTATTTTAGAATCACCGTTTATTTTAAATCATATAAGTTCCTTTAGGTTCATATTAAACTTGTTTAATAACAAGCGAGATGACAAACAAGTATTACGATCATTTAATTGTTATATTCAAAACCATATATATATATATATATATATATATATATATATATATATATATATATATATATATATATATATATATATGTATATATTCAATATACTTCATTCACACATATATAGATATATAATTTTTATATATTATTTTATTTTACATAATTAATTAACTCATATAATATTTTAATTTATTTTTCAATTATTATTTATATATATATGTATATATACACACACATATCACTTTACAATTAATTGTTCGTGAATCGTCAGAATTAGTCAAAGGTTAAATGATTTCATGTAAACAGTTCAAAATTTTTGAGACTCAACATTACAGATTTTTATTATCGTGTCGAATTCATATAAAGATTAAGTTTAAATTTGGTCGGAAATTTCCGGGTCGTCACACCCGAAACCCGATAGTATATATAAGTAAATGGGGACCCAGCGGGTTTCAGGCCAAGTTTGGGGTGGGGTTTCTTAATCGGGTTCGGGTTCGGGATTACCTAAACCCGACCCGATGCCATCCCTAGGCATATTCAAAGAGACTGTCTGAAATTCAAGGAATGGTTAGCAAAGAAATGTATATTTGAATCTTTTATTATTAATGAAACTTTTAATATTAATGTCCCTATTAAATCATAGTTGATTGACTCTGGATCCATAGTACACATTGCTAATTCTTTATAGGCATTCTGTACAATCCGGAGATTGGAAAGAAACCATCGAACGATTAAAGTCGGAAACGGAGTTGATTTAAATGTTGAAGGTGTAGGAACCCTTTCATTAATTTTAGAAGGTGGTTTTTGTTTAAATCTTAATGGAACTCTTTATGTACCGAGCATGACTCGAAACTTAATATATGTATCTAAACTAATTATTGATGAATTTATATTTACGTTTGAATACAATAAAGTTTATATTACTTTAAATTCCCGTGTTGTTGGAACTGGTTGTCTTGAGGGAAACCTCTTCAAGTTGTGTTTAGATAATCAGTATTCGGAATCTCTATTATCATTTAATGTTAATAAAAATGTATGTGAAAATAAGAGAAAGCAAGATCTCGAAACCTCATCGATGTTATGGCATAAACGTTTAGGCCATATTTCACGAGACATGATGACAAGACTCGTGAAAGATGAAGTTTTACATCATCTTGATTTCTCTAATTTTGGAAAATGTGTAGAATGCATAAAGGAAAAAATGACCAAAGGAAATAGAAAGGTGCCACACGAAGTACCAGATTATTAGAACTAGTACATACTGACATATGTGGACTTTTTTCTTTGGTCATCAGTGGTCATAAATCATTTATTACCTTCATTGACGATTACGCACGTTACATGTACCTGTTCTTAATCAATGAAAAATTTGAATCACTTGAAAACATTTAAAGCGAAAGTTGAAAATCAGCTTAAACGGAAGATTAAAGTGGTGAGATCGGATAAGGGAAGTGAATATTATGGTAGACATACTAATTTTGGTCAAGCTCCTAGATCTTTCTTTGACTTTTGTAAAGATCACAGGATTATTAACCAATATACCATGTTGGGTACCCCTCAGCAAAATGGTGTAGCTGAGATGGTTTGAAGTATATTAGCAAATTCAAACCTTCCTGAATTTCTTTGGACTGAAGCATTGAAAACGACTGTTCACATCCTTAACAGAGTTCCTTCAAAGTCTGTCTCAAAAACACAATATGAAATTTAGACAGGAAGGAAACCTAGCTTACGATATTTACGGGTTTGGGGATGTCCAGCCAAAGCAAAGATATACAATCCTCAATCAGGAAAACTGGACTTGAAAACCATTAGTTGCTTCTTCATTGGGTACCCCGAATGATCAAAGGGTTACCGATTTTATTTCCCGTCTCATAGTACCAGAATTGTCGAGACACGCCATGCTGAGTTTCTTGAGAATGCTAACAACATTGGGAGTGGTTCATATAGAAGAATTGAGCTTCAAGAGGTTCGAGATGAGACACCAATAATTCATGTGCCCATCCCGATTAGTACACCACTTGACAGCTCGAATGATCACTTAACTTCTAATGATCATCCAAATAACATCGAGGAATCTGAACCTAACCTCGTGACTAATGTTGAACCATAAGAAACTCAACAGTCATTGTGCAGGTCACAGCGACAAAGGCAGCCCACGAATTTTGATGATTACTATACCTATTTGAATGAGGCTGATTTTGACTTAGGGAATGCAATGACCCCTATTCATATGAAGAACCATTACTTGTGACCAATCTACTCATTGGAGGGAAGCAATGAATGATGAGTTGAACTCAATGAGCAAAAATGACGTTTGAGACTTGTTGAACTACCAAAGGGTGCAAAACTCGTTGGATGCAAGTGGGTCTTTAAAAGTAAACTTGACCCAAATGGAAATGTCGAGCGTTACAAAGCTCGTTTAGTTGCGAAAGGGTATACTCAAAAAGAGGGCATTGATTACAAGGAAACATTTTCTCATGTATTGAGAAAAGACTCCCTAAGGATCGTAATGGCCTTAGTAGCTCATTTTGACTCGGAGTTACACCAAATGGAAGTCAAAATGGCATTTCTTAATGGAGATTTACATGAAGATGTGTTCATGGCTCAACCTCAAGGTTTTATATCTGAAGGCCAAGAACACTTAGTTTGTAAACTCAAGAAATCTATTTATGGGCTTAAGCAAGTTTCTTGTAAGTGGTACTTAAAATTTGATGAAGTAATGAAGAAACACAACTTTATCAAAAATCAGGTAGATCAATGCGTGTACTTCAAGATGAGTGAGAGCAACTTTATTATACTTGTGCTTTATGTTGATGATATCCTTTTGTTAAGTAATAATGTTGATTTGTTGCATGAGTCAAAGCGTTTTCTTTCTAGAAACTTTGACATGAAAGATCTTGGTGAAGCGTCTTGTGTTATAGGAATTGAAATTCACCGAGATCGAGCCTATGGGACATTAGGGTTGTCTCAAAAGGCATATGTTGAACGTGTACTGAATCGGTTCAATATGCAATATTGCTCCCCAACGGTTGCTCCCGTGGTTAAGGGTGATGCTTTCGGATCTCATCAATGTCCGAAAACTGAGGTTGAAATTGAGAAAATAAGGTGAATTCCTTATGCTTCCGTAGTAGGAAGCTTGACGTATGCTCAAGTATGTACTCAACAAGATATCGCATATACATATATATATATATATATATATATATATATATATATATATATATATATATATATATATATATATGTATATATATATATATATATATATATATATATATATATATATATATATATATATACACATATATATATATACATACATACATATATACATATATATATGTGTGTGTGTGTGTGTGTATATATATATATATATATATATATATATATATATATATATATATATATATATATATATATATATATATATGTGTGTGTGTGGCATTCTAGGCAGATTTCAAACTAATTCTGGCATGCATCATTGGAAAGCTGCTAAGAAGGTATTGCGATATCTTCAAGGAACGAAGGAGTACAAGTTAACCTACACTAGATCCGAAAACCTTGAAGTCATTGGATACTCGGATTCAGACTTTGCGAAATGCAAAGACACTAATGTAGTGACCCGAACTTTTCCATGTTTATATATATTAATTGAGATTGATATTTACATGATTAAATGTTTCCAACATGTTAAGCAATCAAACTTGTTAAGACTTGATTAATTGAAATATGTTTCATATAGACAATTGACCACCCAAGTTGACCGGTGATTCACGAACGTTAAAACTTGTAAAAACTATATGATGACATATATATAGATATATATATATAGTTAACATGATACTATGATAAGTAAACATATCATTAAGTATATTAACAATGAACTACATATGTAAAAACAAGACTACTAACTTAATGATTTTTAAACGAGACATATATGTAACGATTATCGTTGTAAAGACATTTAATGTATATATATCATATTAAGAGATATTCATACATGATAATATCATGATAATATAATAATTTAAAATCTCATTTGATATTATAAACATTGGGTTAACAACATTTAACAAGATCGTTAACCTAAAAGTTTCAAAACAACACTTACATGTAACGACTAACGATGACTTAACGACTCAGTTAAAATGTATATACATGTAGTGTTTTAATATGTATTTATACACTTTTGAAAGACTTTAATACAATTATCAAAATACTTCTACTTAACAAAAATGCTTACAATTACATCCTCGTTCAGTTTCATCAACAATTCTACTCGTATGCACCCGTATTCGTACTCGTACAATACACAGCTTTTAGATGTATGTACTATTGGTATATACACTCCAATGATCAGCTCTTAGCAGCCCATGTGAGTCACCTAACACATGTGGGAACCATCATTTGGCAACTAGCATGAAATATCTCATAAAATTACAAAAATATGAGTAATCATTCATGACTTATTTACATGAAAACAAAATTACATATCCTTTATATCTAATCCATACACCAACGACCAAAAACACCTACAAACACTTTCATTTTTCAATTTTCTTCATCTAATTGATCTCTCTCAAGTTCTATCTTCAAGTTCTAAGTGTTCTTCATAAATTCCAAAAGTTCTAGTTTCATAAAATCAAGAATACTTTCAAGTTTGCTAGCTCACTTCCAATCTTGTAAGGTGATCATCCAACCTCAAGAAATCTTTGTTTCTTATAGTAGGTTATCATTCTAATACAAGGTAATAATCATATTCAAACTTTGGTTCAATTTCTATAACTATAACAATCTTATTTTAAGTGATGATCTTACTTGAACTTGTTTTCGTGTCATGATTCTGCTTCAAGAACTTCGAGCCATCCAAGGATCCATTGAAGCTAGATCCATTTTTCTCTTTTCCAGTAGGTTTATCCAAGGAACATAAGGTAGTAATGATGTTCATAACATCATTCGATTCATACATATAAAGCTATCTTATATGAAGGTTTAAACTTGTAATCACTAGAACATAGTTTAGTTAATTCTAAACTTGTTCGCAAACAAAAGTTAATCCTTCTAACTTGACTTTTAAAATCAACTAAACACATGTTCTATATCTATATGATATGCTAACTTAATGATTTAAAACCTGGAAACACGAAAAACACCGTAAAACCGAATTTACGCCGTCGTAGTAACACCGCGGGCTGTTTTGGGTTAGTTAATTAAAAACTATGATAAACTTTGATTTAAAAGTTGTTATTCTGAGAAAATGATTTTTATTATGAACATGAAACTATATCCAAAAATTATGGTTAAACTCAAAGTGGAAGTATGTTTTCTAAAATGGTCATCTAGACGTCGTTCTTTCGACTGAAATGACTACCTTTACAAAAACGACTTGTAACTTATTTTTCCGACTATAAACCTATACTTTTTCTGTTTAGATTCATAAAATAGAGTTCAATATGAAACCATAGCAATTTGATTCACTTAAAACGGATTTAAAATGAAGAAGTTATGGGTAAAACAAGATTGGATAATTTTTCTCATTTTAGCTACGTGAAAATTGGTAACAAATCTATTCCAACCATAACTTAATCAACTTGTATTGTATATTATGTAATCTTGAGATACCATAGACACGTATACAATGTTTCGACCTATCATGTCGACACATCTATATATATTTCGGAACAACCATAGACACTCTATATGTGAATGTTGGAGTTAGCTATACAGGGTTGAGGTTGATTCCAAAATATATATAGTTTGAGTTGTGATCAATACTGAGATACGTATACACTGGGTCGTGGATTGATTCAAGATAATATTTATCGATTTATTTCTGTACATCTAACTGTGGACAACTAGTTGTAGGTTACTAACGAGGACAGCTGACTTAATAAACTTAAAACATCAAAATATATTAAAAGTGTTGTAAATATATTTTGAACATACTTTGATATATATGTATATATTGTTATAGGTTCGTGAATCAACCAGTGGCCAAGTCTTACTTCCCGATGAAGTAAAAATCTGTGAAAGTGAGTTATAGTCCCACTTTTAAAATCTAATATTTTTGGGATGAGAATACATGCAGGTTTTATAAATGATTTACAAAATAGACGCAAGTACATGAAACTACATTCTATGGTTGAATTATCGAAATCGAATATGCCCCTTTTTATTAAGTCTGGTAATCTAAGAATTAGGGAACAGACACCCTAATTGACGCGAATCCTAAAGATAGATCTATCGGGCCCAACAAGCCCCATCCAAAGTACCGGATGCTTTAGTACTTCGAAATTTATATCATATCCGAAGGGTGTCCCGGAATGATGGGGATATTCTTATATATATGCATCTTGTTAATGTCGGTTACCAGGTGTTCACCATATGAATGATTTTTATCTCTATGTATGGGATGTGTATTGAAATATGAAATCTTGTGGTCTATTGTTACGATTTGATATATATAGGTTAAACCTATAACTCACCAACATTTTTGTTGACGTTTAAAGCATGTTTATTCTCAGGTGAATATTAAGAGCTTCCGCTGTTGCATACTAAAAAAAAAGGACAAGATTTGGAGTCCATGTTTGTATGATATTGTGTAAAAACTGCATTCAAGAAACTGATTTCGATGTAACATATTTGTATTGTAAACCATTATGTAATGGTCGTGTGTAAACAGGATATTTTAGATTATCATTATTTGATAATCTACGTAAAGCTTTTTAAACCTTTATTTATGAAATAAAGGTTATGGTTTGTTTTAAAAATGAATGCAGTCTTTGAAAAACGTCTCATATAGAGGTCAAAACCTCGCAACGAAATCAATTAATATGGAACGTTTTTAATCAATAAGAACGGGACATTTCAGTTGGTATCAGAGCGTTGGTCTTAGAGAACCAGAATTTTGCATTAGTGTGTCTTATCGAGTTTGTTAGGATGCATTAGTGAGTCTGGACTTCGACCGTGTTTACTTGAAAAATGATTGCTTAACAAATTTTGTTGGAAACTATATATTTTTAACATGTGAATATTATGTGATATATTAATCTCTTAACGCGTTTGATATTATGTGATAGATGTCTACCTCTAGAACAAGTCCCATTGACTCACCTAATAATAATGAAGAGTCAAATGTAAATTGGAATGATTCGTGGACTGATTCACAAGTTCCCGAAGAGGAACCGGAAGAAGAGTCGGAACCGGAAGAAGAATCGGAACCGGATGAAGAAATAGAACCGGTGGGGGAAATAATAAAACGGTTAAGTAAAAGAAAATCCTCAACCAACCGACCAAGGTTAATTATGGTCAATGGTGTTTCCGCCAAGGAAGCAAAATATTGGGAGGATTACCAATTCTCCGATGAATCGGATTCCGACGAGAATTCCGATGATGTTATAGAAATTACCCCAACTGAATTTAAAAAGGCAAAAGAAAATAATAAGGGAAAGGGCATAAAAATAGAGAAATCTAATTCCAACCCCGATGAACTTTATATGTATCGTCAACCCCCGAAGTCCTTAAGTTGTAACAATGACCCGGGAACCTCTAAACCACCAGGTTTTTCTAAACCAATGTGGATAACGACGGCTCGTATTAGGGGAAAATCATATATCCCTAGAAACTTGGCAAAACGAACCAAAACCGAAGAAGAAGAAGAAGAAACAAGCGAGTCGGAATAAGATAGTTGTATTCATGTGGTGTAATATATGTAATATAGTGTGCTTATGCTTTATGATATATGTAAAAATTGCTTGTATTAATAAGTATTTTTTTTATGAATCTAACTCTTGTCTATTTTACAGTATAAAAACACAAAATGGATAGACAACCCAATATTTTAAGAGACCTACCCGGAGACATGATTGATGAAATCTTGTCTAGAGTCGGTCAGAATTCCTCGGCACAACTATTTAAGGCGAGATCAGTTTGTAAGACATTCGAAGAACGTTCCAAGAATGTCTTGGTTTATAAGAGACTTTCGTTTGAAAGATGGGGGATATCACATTGGGAAACCCATAAGTTACGATGTGTTTACTTTGATGCATATATTGCGGGGAACTCAAATGCTATTTTACGCAACGGGTTAAGAAATTATTTTGACTCAATGTATCCGAATATAGGACTTCATGATTTAGAAAAAGCGGCTAACATGCAACATAAAGAAGCATGCTATGCTTATGGGTTAGTAATGTTCGCTTCTCACCAAAGTGAGAAAAAGAACATCGGGCTACAGCTATTAAACAAAACGTTCCCACAAGTGACGGAGTCGGTAATTGGGGTAAGAAATGAGGTTTTTAGATTGTTACGGGACTGTTGGACATTACGTAACCCTCGTCCCTTTGACGACGTTACAACACGCTGTCTTATCAACGGCCATAAAGGTTATGTTGCACAAGACCAAGGATGGGAAGTAGTCCTAGTAAAACCAGAATGCATGACTTGTTTCTGGACGTATGAATTACGTGTCTTTATTGCCTTTGCTGAACGACTTGTGTACTAGCTAGAATTATCTTCACAACTATCTTGTATCAAAGTTATTGTGTGCTATATTTCATGCTTTATGTAAAATAAGCGGTATTGTAAGTTTGTAAAATATTGTATAAAAGTTTGAACGCGAAATATTATTATAATCAGTTTTTCATATAGAATTGTAGTAGTTGAATTGTATATTAGCTACTAAGTATGAACTTAACGGGTAGGTACTACCCGAATTTAAACTTATAAAACGCTAATATGAAGAAAAAGCTTTTATAAATGAGTTCATATTATGCTACGAAATACTATTAACTACTCTTAATATTCTGTATGATTAACTTGTTCCATTTAACTATTTTGAAGGAAATGGCACCGACTACTCGACACACCGTGAATATGAATGAAGAGGAATTCCGTACTTTTCTAGCTTCAAACATAGCCGCAGTACAGGCTGCGCTACATACCAACAATAACCTTGGATCTAGCAGTACAGGAAATCGTGTAGGATGCACCTACAAAGAATTCACTGCCTGCAAACCTTTGGAATTTGATGGAACCGAAGGACCGATCGGATTGAAACGGTGGACCGAGAAGGTCGAATCGGTGTTTGCCATAAGTAAGTGTACTGAAGAGGACAAAGTGAAGTACGCTACGCATACCTTCACAGGTTCTACGTTAACATGGTGGAATACCTATCTAGAGCAAGTGGGACAAGACGATGCGTACGCACTACCGTGGTCAGCATTCAAGCACTTGATGAACGAGAAGTACCGTCCCAGAACCGAGGTCAATAAGCTCAAGACAGAACTTAGAGGGTTACGAACCCAAGGATTTGATATTACCACGTACGAAAGACGATTCACAGAATTGTGCCTATTGTGTCCGGGAGCATTCGAAGATGAGGAAGAGAAGATCGACGCGTTTGTGAAAGGATTACCGGAAAGAATCCAAGAAGATATAAGTTCACACGAGCCCGCCTCCATACAACAGGCATGTAGAATGGCTCACAAACTAGTGAACCAGATTGAAGAAAGAATTAAAGAACAGACTGCTGAAGAGGCCAATGTGAAGCAAGTCAAAAGAAAGTGGGAGGAAAATGGTGATAAGAATCACCAATACAACAACAACAGCAATCGCAACAATTATCCCAACAATCGCAACATCAATCGCAACTACAACAAACGGCCCAACAACAACAACAACAACAACAACAACAACAGCAACTACAACAATCATCCCAACAACAATAATAACCCCCAACAACAACAACAATCAGAAGCAGCTATGCCAAAGGTGTGAAAAGAATCACTCGGGGTTCTGCACCAAATTTTGCAACAAGTGTAAAAGAAATGGTCATAGCGCGGCGAAGTGTGAGGTCTACGGACCAGGGGTTAATAGAACGAAAGGAACAAATGGTGTCGGAACGAGTAATGGCGGAGCAAGTAGTGTCGGAGCAAGTTATGCCAATGTAGTTTGTTATAAATGTGGAAAACCGGGCCACATTATTAGAAATTGCCCGAACCAGGAGAACACGAATGGACAAGGCCGCGGAAGAGTTTTTAATATTAATGCGGCAGAGGCACAGGAAGACCCGGAGCTTGTTACGGGTACGTTTCTTATTGACAATAAATCTGCTTACGTTTTATTTGATTCGGGTGCGGATAGAAGCTATATGAGTAGAGATTTTTGTGCTAAATTAAGTTGTCAATTGACGCCTTTGGATAGTAAATTTTTACTCGAATTAGCAAATGGTAAATTAATTTCAGCAGATAATATATGTCGGAATCGAGAAATTAAACTGGTTAGCGAAACATTTAAGATTGATTTAATACCAGTAGAGTTAGGGAGTTTTGATGTGATAATCGGTATGGACTGGTTGAAAGAAGTGAAAGCAGAGATCGTTTGTTACAAAAATGCAATTCGCATTATACGAGAAAAAGGAAAATCCTTAATGGTGTACGGAGAAAAGGGCAACACAAAGCTACATCTTATTAGTAATTTGAAGGCACAAAAACTAATAAGAAAAGGTTGCTATGCTGTTCTAGCACACGTCGAGAAAGTACAAACTGAAGAAAAGAGCATCAATGATGTTCCCATTGCAAAAGAATTTCCCGATGTATTTCCGAAAGAATTACCGGGATTACCCCCACATCGATCCGTTGAATTTCAAATAGATCTTGTACCAGGAGCTGCACCAATAGCTCGTGCTCCTTACAGACTCGCACCCAGCGAAATGAAAGAACTGTAAAGCCAATTACAAGAACTTTTAGAGCGTGGTTTCATTCGACCAAGCACATCACCGTGGGGAGCTCCTGTTTTGTTTGTCAAGAAGAAAGATGGTACATTCAGGTTGTGTATCGACTACCGAGAGTTGAACAAACTTACCATCAAGAACCGCTACCCACTACCGAGAATCGACGACTTATTTGATCAACTACAAGGCTCGTCTGTTTATTCAAAGATTGACTTACGTTCCGGGTATCATTAAATGCGGGTGAAAGAAGATGATATTCCAAAGACTGCTTTCAGAACACGTTATGGTCATTACGAGTTTATGGTCATGCCGTTTGGTTTAACTAATGCACCAGCTATGTTCATGGACCTTATGAACCGAGTGTGTGGACCATACCTTGACAAGTTTGTCATTGTTTTCATTGATGACATACTTATTTACTCAAAGAATGACCAAGAACACGGTGAACATTTGAGAAAGGTGTTAGAAGTATTGAGAAAGGAAGAATTGTACGCTAAGTTTTCAAAGTGTGCATTTTGGTTGGAAGAAGTTCAATTCCTCGGTCACATAGTGAACAAAGAAGGTATTAAGGTGGATCCGGCAAAGATAGAAACTGTTGAAAAGTGGGAAACCCCGAAAACTCCGAAACACATACGCCAGTTTTTAGGACTAGCTGGTTACTACAGAAGGTTCATCCAAGACTTTTCCAGAATAGCAAAACCCTTGACTGCATTAACGCATAAAGGGAAGAAATTTGAATGGAATGATGAACAAGAGAAAGCGTTTCAGTTATTGAAGAAAAAGCTAACTACGGCACCTATATTGTCATTGCCTGAAGGGAATGATGATTTTGTGATTTATTGTGATGCATCAAAGCAAGGTCTCGGTTGTGTATTAATGCAACGAACGAAGGTGATTGCTTATGCGTCTAGACAATTGAAGATTCACGAACAAAATTATACGACGCATGATTTGGAATTAGGCGCGGTTGTTTTTGCATTAAAGACTTGGAGGCACTACTTATATGGGGTCAAAAGTATTATATATACCGACCACAAAAGTCTTCAACACATATTTAATCAGAAACAACTGAATATGAGGCAGCGTAGGTGGATTGAATTATTGAATGATTACGACTTTGAGATTCGTTACCACCCGGGAAAGGCAAATGTGGTGGCCGATGCCTTGAGCAGGAAGGACAGAGAACTCATTCGAGTAAAATCTATGAATATAATGATTCATAATAACCTTACTACTCAAATAAAGGAGGCGCAACAAGGAGTTTTAAAAGAGGGAAATTTAAAGGATGAAATACCCAAAGGATCGGAGAAGCATCTTAATATTCGGGAAGACGGAACCCGGTATAGGGCTGAAAGGATTTGGGTACCAAAATTTGGAGATATGAGAGAAATGGTACTTAGAGAAGCTCATAAAACCAGATACTCAATACATCCTGGAACGGGGAAGATGTACAAGGATCTCAAGAAACATTTTTGGTGGCCGGGTATGAAAGCCGATGTTGCTAAATACGTAGGAGAATGTTTGACGTGTTCTAAGGTCAAAGCTGAGCATCAGAAACCATCAGGTCTACTTCAACAACCCGAAATCCCGGAATGGAAATGGGAAAACATTACCATGGATTTCATCACTAAATTGCCAAGGACTGCAAGTGGTTTTGATACTATTTGGGTAATAGTTGATCGTCTCACCAAATCCGCACACTTCCTACCAATAAGAGAAGATGACAAGATGGAGAAGTTAGCACGACTGTATTTGAAGGAAGTCGTCTCCAGACATGGAATACCAATCTCTATTATCTCTGATAGGGATGGCAGATTTATTTCAAGATTCTGGCAGACATTACAGCAAGCATTAGGAACTCGTCTAGACATGAGTACTGCCTATCATCCACAAACTGATGGGCAGAGTGAAAGGACGATACAAACGCTTGAAGATATGCTACGAGCATGTGTTATTGATTTCGGAAACAGTTGGGATCGACATCTACCGTTAGCAGAATTTTCCTACAACAACAGCTACCATTCAAGCATTGAGATGGCGCCGTTTGAAGCACTTTATGGTAGAAAGTGCAGGTCTCCGATTTGTTGGAGTGAGGTGGGGGATAGACAGATTACGGGTCCGGAGATTATACAAGAAACTACCGAGAAGATCATCCAAATTCAACAACGGTTGAAAACTGCCCAAAGTCGACAAAAGAGCTACGCTGACATTAAAAGAAAAGATATAGAATTTGAAATTGGAGAGATGGTCATGCTTAAAGTTGCACCTTGGAAAGGCGTTGTTCGATTTGGTAAACGAGGGAAATTAAATCCAAGGTATATTGGACCATTCAAGATTATTGATCGTGTCGGACCAGTAGCTTACCGACTTGAGTTACCTCAACAACTCGCGGCTGTACATAACACTTTCCACGTCTCGAATTTGAAGAAATGTTTTGCTAAAGAAGATCTCACTATTCCGTTAGATGAAATCCAAATCAACGAAAAACTTCAATTCATCGAAGAACCCGTCGAAATAATGGATCGTGAGGTTAAAAGACTTAAGCAAAACAAGATACCAATTGTTAAGGTTCGATGGAATGCTCGTAGAGGACCCGAGTTCACCTGGGAGCGTGAAGATCAGATGAAGAAGAAATACCCGCATCTATTTCCAGAAGATTCATCAACACCTTCAACAGCTTAAAATTTCGGGACGAAATTTATTTAACGGGTAGGTACTGTAGTGACCCGAACTTTTCCATGTTTATATATATTAATTGAGATTGATATTTACATGATTAAATGTTTCCAACATGTTAAGCAATCAAACTTGTTAAGACTTGATTAATTGAAATATGTTTCATATAGACAATTGACCACCCAAGTTGACCGGTGATTCACGAACGTTAAAACTTGTAAAAACTATATGATGACATATATATGGATATATATATATATAGTTAACATGATACTATGATAAGTAAACATATCATTAAGTATATTAACAATGAACTACATATGTAAAAACAAGACTACTAACTTAATGATTTTTAAACGAGACATATATGTAACGATTATCGTTGTAAAGACATTTAATGTATATATATCATATTAAGAGATATTCATACATGATAATATCATGATAATATAATAATTTAAAATCTCATTTGATATTATAAACATTGGGTTAACAACATTTAACAAGATCGTTAACCTAAAAGTTTCAAAACAACACTTACATGTAACGACTAACGATGACTTAACGACTCAGTTAAAATGTATATATATGTAGTGTTTTAATATGTATTTATACACTTTTGAAAGACTTCAATACAATTATCAAAATACTTCTACTTAACAAAAATGCTTACAATTACATCCTCGTTCAGTTTCATCAACAATTCTACTCGTATGCACCCGTATTCGTACTCGTACAATACACAGCTTTTAGATGTATGTACTATTGGTATATACACTCCAATGATCAGCTCTTAGCAGCCCATGTGAGTCACCTAACACATGTGGGAACCATCATTTGGAAACTAGCATGAAATATCTCATAAAATTATAAAAATATGAGTAATCATTCATGACTTATTTACATGAAAACAAAATTACATATCCTTTATATCTAATCCATACACCAACGACCAAAAACACCTACAAACACTTTCATTTTTCAATTTTCTTCATCTAATTGATCTCTCTCAAGTTCTATCTTCAAGTTCTAAGTGTTCTTCATAAATTCCAAAAGTTCTAGTTTCATAAAATCAAGAATACTTTCAAGTTTGCTAGCTCACTTCCAATCTTGTAAGGTGATCATCCAACCTCAAGAAATCTTTGTTTCTTACAGTAGGTTATCATTCTAATACAAGGTAATAATCATATTCAAACTTTGGTTCAATTTCTATAACTATAACAATCTTATTTTAAGTGATGATCTTACTTGAACTTGTTTTCGTGTCATGATTCTGCTTCAAGAACTTCGAGCCATCCAAGGATCCATTGAAGCTAGATCCATTTTTCTATTTTCCAGTAGGTTTATCCAAGGAACATAAGGTAGTAATGATGTTCATAACATCATTCGATTCATACATATAAAGCTATCTTATTCGAAGGTTTAAACTTGTAATCACTAGAACATAGTTTAGTTAATTCTAAACTTGTTCGCAAACAAAAGTTAATCCTTCTAACTTGACTTTTAAAATCAACTAAACACATGTTCTATATCTATATGATATGCTAACTTAATGATTTAAAACCTGGAAACACGAAAAACACCGTAAAACCGGATTTACGCCGTCGTAGTAACACCGCGGGCTGTTTTGGGTTAGTTAATTAAAAACTATGATAAACTTTGATTTAAAAGTTGTTATTCTGAGAAAATGATTTTTATTATGAACATGAAACTATATCCAAAAATTATGGTTAAACTCAAAGTGGAAGTATGTTTTCTAAAATGGTCATCTAGACGTCGTTCTTTCGACTGAAATGACTACCTTTACAAAAACGACTTGTAACTTATTTTTCCGACTATAAACCTATACTTTTTCTGTTTAGATTCATAAAATAGAGTTCAATATGAAACCATAGCAATTTGATTCACTTAAAACGGATTTAAAATGAAGAAGTTATGGGTAAAACAAGATTGGATAATTTTTCTCATTTTAGCTACGTGAAAATTGGTAACAAATCTATTCCAACCATAACTTAATCAACTTGTATTGTATATTATGTAATCTTGAGATACCATAGACACGTATACAATGTTTCGACCTATCATGTCGACACATCTATATATATTTCGGAACAACCATAGACACTCTATATGTGAATGTTGGAGTTAGCTATACAGGGTTGAGGTTGATTCCAAAATATATATAGTTTGAGTTGTGATCAATACTGAGATACGTATACACTGGGTCGTGGATTGATTCAAGATAATATTTATCGATTTATTTCTGTACATCTAACTGTGGACAACTAGTTGTAGGTTACTAACGAGGACAGCTGACTTAATAAACTTAAAACATCAAAATATATTAAAAGTGTTGTAAATATATTTTGAACATACTTTGATATATATGTATATATTGTTATAGGTTCGTGAATCAACCAGTGGCCAAGTCTTACTTCCCGACGAAGTAAAAATCTGTGAAAGTGAGTTATAGTCCCACTTTTAAAATCTAATATTTTTGGGATGAGAATACATGCAGGTTTTATAAATGATTTACAAAATAGACGCAAGTACATGAAACTACATTCTATGGTTGAATTATCGAAATCGAATATGCCCCTTTTTATTAAGTCTGGTAATCTAAGAATTAGGGAACAGACACCCTAATTGACGCGAATCCTAAAGATAGATCTATCGGGCCCAACAAGCCCCATCCAAAGTACCGGATGCTTTAGTACTTCGAAATTTATATCATATCCGAAGGGTGTCCCGGAATGATGGGGATATTTGATGGATTTCAATACATAAACAAAGTCACAAACCCATTTTGTTACATATAAATTCGTGTGTATATGTATATATAAAGCGGAAGCAATTTCAAGTTTATGCATGTAAAGTTTAACCCTTTAAATTTGAAATCCATTAAAGATCTAGTCTTGAAAATACACTTAAATGTAAATAGAGCTAGTTAGATGTTTATACCTACTCCAAAATGGAGGTGAAGAACTAGGATGAAGAAGATGATGTAGATGAAGAAAACTTCTAACTTGAAGCCTCAAATCTTTGATACCCACAAGCAATAATCAACACCCAAGACTTGGTTAGGATTTTAGACACTTAATTACTTGCAAAAATCAACCAAGAATCCCTTGAAAAAAGGAGAGGAAATTGCAAGTATTATTTTCAAAATGCTAGAGTCAAAGAGTGTGTTAAAGTTGCACCAATGCATGTGTATTAGTCATAATTATATGGAGTAATCAAGGAAGGGTGGTTGGCACCTAGGAGCCTTCAAAAAAATGGCCCCCCACCCCTTCCATTTATTTTATATTTTATTACATATTTATAAAACATACATGCATTTAGTTGTAAGTATTTTATTTTATAAGCCTTTTATAAAATAAAATGCAACACACATATGTTACATACACTTTATATTATTTATAACCTATATAAATAATATACAACATGTAGTAACTTATAATTATCCAAATAATTATATCTAGCATTTATTTTAGAAAACCAATTTCTAAAATTCAAGTGTCGTGTATTTGCTTTAATGATCCGATTGTCAAAACAAATACATAAAGTGTTGATAGCTTGTTATTGGGTATGACCCGACTTGGATCACAACATGTAAGCCACATTAATTTATTATGTCTCTCGGGCACAAGAAAATCCTTCAATCTCCCACTTGCACGAGAAACATAAGGAATTAATGCAAGTGACAGATACCACCTAACGACCGTCCATCACCCCCAACATGTTATGACTTAGTGCCATTCAATAACATCATCCCTTTCGAGTTTCCATTTCGAATATGATTTAGGTGAATCTTTCAATATATCCTTTTGCCCTAGATGTCATGTTAAATCCAAGAGACATAGAATGATCACTCTCTTATAGATTTAACTTTGTCAGGCCTTAGACATCTGACTCTCAACGAATAAGAGGGACAAATTCCATCTTGACTACATACGTCCTAGACATTACACTTCGTACCATACCTGAAACCTCCCTTATGTACTACCATGTTTCAGAATAGCGAAGGAAAGAATCAAGGCACAATATTCGGTGAATATCTGAACCCAATATGTGTCTCAGGTCAGAGGATATAATGATATTCTCCTTTACTCAAGATTACATGTGATCAACCACAAAGGTTCCATATAGTAATCTTGAGAGCGGGTCTTCCAATATTTGTGTCCCACAAATATCTATGAACCTTGGTTGCAACCTTGCCCTACATTCACCATTTGAATGTTAACCAATCCAAGTTCATAATAGTCTAGACCTCACACTTGTTCCCACAAATGTGATCAACTACGGAATTTAGAATAATAATTTATTCATGGATAAAATATGCTAAATTGGAACATGACTCATAATTTAAATTAATACCATAATTATATTAATGAGTTTGAACTAATTCGTTCCGTTACAATACATAAAGTAGATCAATTCCAATCACTAGAATGTCGAAGCCCTAATGCACAAACATGTCCCTCATGTTTTGGCCCATGTAAAAGCTTCGTGAGTGGATCCGCAACATTTTGATCTGTGTGAACTTTGTGAATACATATCTTTCCCTTTTCAACCTCATCCCTAATGTAGTTGAATCTCCGCTCAATGTGACGAGTCTTTTGATGAGCACGAGGTTCCTTGATTTGAGCAATCGCACCCTCGTTGTCACAAAAGATCTCAAGAGGGTCCTGAATGGAAGGGACCACTCCTAAGTCGTCGATGAATTTCTTCATCCATGCAGCTTCCTGAGCTGCCAATGAGGCGGCAATGTACTCCGACTCTGTAGTGGATAACGCAACAACTTCCTGTTTCGCACTCTTCCAAGAGACCGCACCACCATTTAACATGAATACATAACCGGATTGTGACCGAGAGTCATCTCGATCAGTTTGGAAACTCGCGTCCACGTAACCTTTTACAACGAGTTCCTCCTCACCAGACCCATATATTAGAAACATATCCTTAGTCCTTCTAAGGTATTTCAATATACATTTAACCGCAGTCCAATGACTATTTCCTGGGTTATTCTGGTATCTACTTGTCAAGCTTAGAGCGCATGACACATCCGGTCTAGTACATATCATTGCATACATGATAGACCCAATAGCAGATGCGTATGGGACTTTCTTCATTCTCTCTTGTTCATCTTTCGTGGTAGGACACTGAGATGAACTGAGAACGGTTCCTCTTTGAATAGGTACCAAACCTTTCTTAGAGTTTTCCATCTTGAACCTTTTCAAGACCTTATCAATGTATGTACTTTGACTTAAGCCTATCAATCTCTTGGATCTATTCCTATAGATTCCAATCCCCAATATATATTGTGCTTCTCCAAGATCCTTAATGGAGAAGCAACTTTTTAACCAAGTTTTGACCTCTTGCATTGTGGTTATATCATTCCCAAATAATAATACGTCATCCACATATAGCACAAGGAACATTATGGAGCTCCCACTAGCCTTCTTGTATACACAAGCTTCATCACCATTTTTAATAAAGCCAAATTTCTTTGCCTCTTCATTAAAACGATGATTCCACATTCTCGATGCTTGTTTCAACCCATAGATTGATTTCTTTAACTTGCATACTTTTTTAGGATTTTTCGGATCGACAAAACCTTCGGGCTGTGCCATATAGACATCTTCCTCAAGATATCCATTTAGGAAAGCGGTTTTGACATCCATTTGCCAAATTTCGTAATCATAATGAGCAGCGATGGCAAATAATATCCTAATAGACTTTAGCATTGCCACAGGCGAGAAGGTCTCATCATAGTCAACCCCTTGAGTTTGAGTGAAACCCTTTGCTACAAGTCTAGCTTTGTATGTATCCAAGTTTCCATGTATGTCGGTTTTCATCTTGAAAATCCACTTGCAATCAACTAGCTTAGAGCTAGGAGGTTGCTCAACAAGTTCCCAAACTTGGTTTTCATACATGGATTGCATCTCGGCGTTCATGGCTTCCTGCCATTTATCTTTATCTATCCTTGATAAAGCATCTTTGTAGTTTGTCGGTTCATCCAAATCAACCGTATAGCAACCATCCACGAGAAACCCATATCTCTCGGGAGGATTACTAATCCTACTAGATCCTCGAACGTCTTGTGTACCTTGATCATCCACTTGATCATTTTCAGCATCCTCATGTTGAGTGCTAGTGTCAACCAATTGTGTATCATCGGCTTGATCGTGTACCTCTACAAGATCTATTTTTCTTTCACCATCACCTTCCATAAGGAACTTGGTTTCAAGGAATTCCGCTTTCCGAGCTACAAATACCGTTTGCTCGGATGGATCATAGAAGTAATATCCCATGTCATCTTTGGGATATCCTATGAAGATACACTTTGTGGATCGAGCATGTAGCTTATTTGCTACATAACGCTTAGGATAAGCTTCACATCCCCATACTTTCAAGTATGAAAGAGAAGGAGGTTTTCCAAACCACATCTCATGAGGAGTTCGTTCCACTTTCTTGGTTGGGGCCATATTTAAAATACGAGCCGCGGAGCTTAGACAATAACCCCAAAATGATAGAGGTAACGAGCTTCTAGCCATCATAGATCGAACCATATCCATTAGGGTTCGGTTCCTCCTTTCGGATACTCCATTAAGTTGGGGTGTTCCGGGTGGAGTAAGTTGTGAGATGATCCCACAACTCCTAAGATGATCTTGGAAGGCATCGCTTAGGTATTCACCTCCTCTATCGGTACGAAGTACCTTGATTGTCCTATTGAGTTGATTTTGTACTTCGTTTTGATATTCTTTGAATGCTTTAAACGTTTCGTCCTTGTGTCTTAGTAAATAGACATATCCGAAACGACTAAAGTCATCAATGAAAGTAACAAAGTATCTTTCACCATTCCTAGTTATGGGTTTAAAGGGTCCACATACATCCGAATGTATTAAACCCAATAAATCTTTAGCCCTTTCATGAGTGCCTTTGAAAGGTGCTTTAGTCATCTTGCCTTGTAAACAAGATTCACATACATCAAACGAATCCATTTCATTTGATTTCAAAAGTCCATTCCTTTGAAGTGTATGCATTCGGTTCTTGTTTATATGTCCAAGGCGACAATGCCATAAATAGGAATCACTCAAATCCCTTTTGAGTTTCTTGGTGCTAGTATGGTATATTGAGCTATTAGATGATGCATCATCATGAACCAATTCATAAATTCCATTTGAAGGCGTAGCCTTGAAATAGAATATATCATCTTTAGAAAAATGGATATCATTATCAATAAAATTAACATTGAAACCACATTGTCTTAAGCGAGAAATAGAAATAATGTTTCGACATAAATCCGGTGCATACAAAACATTTTCTAAAATAAGCTCCAATCCACTTGGAAGCTTCAAAACAAATTCTCCTTGAGCTTTAACATGCACCTTTGCACCATTGCCCATATAGAGACTTGATGTTCCCGCTTTATGATCACTTCTTTTGAACCCCTGCAAAGAATTGCAAATATGAGTTCCACATCCCGTGTCTAATACCCATGTATTAGAAGAAGTAATACTAAGCTCTATATATACCATATATATATTACCTGAGGTTTGCCCTGCATCCCTCTTGTCCTTCAACTCTTTAAGATAGACCGGACAGTTTCGTTTCCAATGACCCATCTCACCGCAACCGAAACATGGGTCTTCCTTGGGGTTTGCCTTCTCGGCTACCTTTTGCTTCTTGGCCTTGTTGATGGTTGGGGTAACCATCTTCCCCTTCCCTTTGCCTTGATGGACGGGTCCTTTTCTCTTAGCCACCTTTGGCTTAGAGGTGTTACCTTTAGACCCACCTTGATCGATTGCTAACACGGGTAAAGCTCTTTTACCCATGCTTGTTTCCGCCGTCCTAAGCATACCATGAAGCTCACCTATGCTCTTATCCATCCCATTCATGTTGTAATTAATTACAAATTGATCAAACCTCTTTGATAGGGAGTTAAGGATAAGATCGGTGGCTAACTCATTAGATATGTTAAGGTTGAGACGGTTAGCACGATCGATAAGGCTTTTCATCTTAAGTACATAAGATGAAACCGATTGGGATTCGTCCATACGACAAGCATGAAGCGCCCGAACCGTTTCGAAACGCTCAACACGTGCTTGTTGGAGAAACATCTCCTTCAATTGTGTTATCATGTCGTAAGCGCTATGATGCTCGAAATCCTTTTGGAGTTCGGGTATCATAGTCCCAAGCATTAAGCATGAGACTTGAAGGGAGTCGTGGCAATACTTATCGTAAGAGGCCATTGCCTCCACATCACTCTCATCCGGTTGGTCGGGAATGGGGTCCTCAATCACATACATTTTATCCTCTTGTTTGAGGACAATCCGAAGATTGCGGAACCAATCCATAAAATTTGTATGGTTGAGTTTGTCTTTCTCGAGGAGAGACCGTAACGATAGGTTGTTAAAGTTAAGTGGTGCGTTGTTCATGTTGTTGTTGTTATTAGCGGCCATCTACAAAATTCAACAAAGTTCTTTTAAGTATCGATTTGGATTTAATAAACAATACCCTTTTAATTTGTTTTATTAAATATTAGAATCCAACGGTAAATCAAATTTCGGTTAGGTGACCTTTATCCCGTCATTTGATTTAGCTAGGTAGTCATAATGACAATTGCAATCCTTTTGCAACTTCTAAGTTATGGGATCATGCAATCCTTTTGCATGGCATATTAATCCCATCAACGCCTATTTGTTCCTCATGCTTCGGTGACCCTAAGTTCATGATTCCCAAATCAAGTCGTCCTACTTGTGTAGACATGTAGACTTAACATACAAGTGGTTAGGTGACCTTTATCCCACAAGCATGCAAAGTGTACTTTATTCATATTAGTTCACTCATGACGGTTAGGTGACCTTTATCCCATCATGAGATTCCTAATATGTCTAAGTGTTTCCACAAAAGGATGGCGTTTAACTTGTTTATCTTGTATTAGTAAAGGGATTTTAGGTTTTCTACATTCTAGTTTAGAAAACAAAGTGCTATACACCAACATGCATTTGGTGTGTAGTATGTTTATGAAAAACCCATTTTCATGTGCCTTTTAGTAACCAATTACTAGTTTTAACCATTTCATTACCTTTTTAAATAAACCATTTTATTCAAGTCTAATAACCAATTATTAGTGTCATTTTGTTATGTTTTATTATAACCATTTTATAATGTATTATGCAAGTGTAATCATGTGATGATCTTGTAGCAACCAAACATACAAACATACACAAACATGCATAGCAAAGTGTTCACAATCAAGAGCCATTTTGGTAGACATTTGTTTAGCCAATAAACAAATGTCACCTAAGGGGTTAAACCAAAGTAAGAGATTTTACCAAAATCTCCCACTTAATCTTGTAATCTTCAAAACTTCATCTTGTAATCTTCTTCATGAATCTTCACTTTCATTTTACAAAATCATATCCTAATACAATTTTTCTAGAAAATGAAATAACAACCTATTCTATTTTACAAACCAAAATAGAACAAATTACATACAAAATACAAGATTAATTACAACTTTTACAAACCAAAATTACAAAATAATTACAAGCCATATGAATGAATATAACACCCATGAATAATCACCAAATCAATCAACCAAACAAACACATGGCCTAGGCTCGATTGTGAACAACAACATAACATCAAACATGGCCAAAACTTGAAATCCCAAACCCATTTTTGGGACCAAATATTTCGGCCATCACCATACACCCACCAAAACTCAATATTTTTACATTCTACTTTCATGCATGTTGGTAGATTGTAAAGAAAGTGAGTTTACTAGCCAAAAACAAGAAGCATATTAACAAGACTTTGGCTCTAGATACCATTGATGGATTTCAATACATAAACAAAGTCACAAACCCATTTTGTTACATATAAATTCGTGTGTATATGTATATATAAAGCGGAAGCAATTTCAAGTTTATGCATGTAAAGTTTAACCCTTTAAATTTGAAATCCATTAAAGATCTAGTCTTGAAAATACACTTAAATGTAAATAGAGCTAGTTAGATGTTTATACCTACTCCAAAATGGAGGTGAAGAACTAGGATGAAGAAGATGATGTAGATGAAGAAAACTTCTAACTTGAAGCCTCAAATCTTTGATACCCACAAGCAATAATCAACACCCAAGACTTGGTTAGGATTTTAGACACTTAATTACTTGCAAAAATCAACCAAGAATCCCTTGAAGAAAGGAGAGGAAATTGCAAGTATTATTTTCAAAATGCTAGAGTCAAAGAGTGTGTTAAAGTTGCACCAATGCATGTGTATTAGTCATAATTATATGGAGTAATCAAGGAAGGGTGGTTGGCACCTAGGAGCCTTCAAAAAAATGGCCCCCCACCCCTTCCATTTATTTTATATTTTATTACATATTTATAAAACATACATGCATTTAGTTGTAAGTATTTTATTTTATAAGCCTTTTATAAAATAAAATGCAACACACATATGTTACATACACTTTATATTATTTATAACCTATATAAATAATATACAACATGTAGTAACTTATAATTATCCAAATAATTATATCTAGCATTTATTTTAGAAAACCAATTTCTAAAATTCAAGTGTCGTGTATTTGCTTTAATGATCCGATTGTCAAAACAAATACATAAAGTGTTGATAGCTTGTTATTGGGTATGACCCGACTTGGATCACAACATGTAAGCCACATTAATTTATTATGTCTCTCGGGCACAAGAAAATCCTTCAATATTCTTATATATATGCATCTTGTTAATGTCGGTTACCAGGTGTTCACCATATGAATGATTTTTATCTCTATGTATGGGATGTGTATTGAAATATGAAATCTTGTGGTCTATTGTTACGATTTGATATATATAGGTTAAACCTATAACTCACCAACATTTTTGTTGACGTTTAAAGCATGTTTATTCTCAGGTGAATATTAAGAGCTTCCGCTGTTGCATACTAAAAAAAAAGGACAAGATTTGGAGTCCATGTTTGTATGATATTGTGTAAAAACTGCATTCAAGAAACTGATTTCGATGTAACATATTTGTATTGTAAACCATTATGTAATAGTCGTGTGTAAACAGGATATTTTAGATTATCATTATTTGATAATCTACGTAAAGCTTTTTAAACCTTTATTTATGAAATAAAGGTTATGGTTTGTTTTAAAAATGAATGCAGTCTTTGAAAAACGTCTCATATAGAGGTCAAAACCTCGCAACGAAATCAATTAATATGGAACGTTTTTAATCAATAAGAACGGGACATTTCAACTAATAGGTCGACTATGGGATATATTTTCATGTTGTCAGGTGGACCTATTTCTTGGAAGAGTCAGAAGCAAGTGCTAACGACGACCTCAACGATGATGGATGAGTATGCTGCATTTTATAATGCGACATGTCAAGCAATGTTGTTGAAACTTGATCACTGGACTCAAAATTGTTATTTCCATCGCAAGGCCATTGAAGATTTACTGCGATAATAGCGCAGCTGTGAGCTTTTCGAACAGTAACAGTTCGACTGGAGCTGGTTTATACCTCGATGCGAAGTACTTATTCGTACGTGAAAGAGTGGAGGAACAACATATATGTATCGAGCACATTAGAACTCATGAAATGCTTGTGAATCCGCTAACTAAAGGTCTATTACCCAATGTATTTACAAGTCACGTGACTAAAATGGGTTTTCTGCGAGACCTTACATGATGTTGTAGTTAGTGTACTATTTCATGATAACGTTTAATTGTTAATGAAAGCACTTTAAGATAATATCCTTCACTATAATGTCTTGTTTGTCTATATTTACTTCAAATGTGTACACTTAACTTCCATTATAGACAAACCAATGTTGTGTATCACATTATGGTCTTGTCATTTCGGCTTAAAGAAATGATACATTTTATAGTAGTACCATTAGTATAATTGATAGGGGTCCCGTGTCAAACGCGACAAGTAAGACTGTATCTTTTTGCTTTGGTGCTATATGAAACTATGATAATTAAGATAAACTTGGCCAACATAATTTTAAGTTTATCTGCAAATGGTAATTAGGCAAAGTGGGAGAATGTTAGAATTGCCCGTACATATCTATATGGCCTTTATTACCGTTAGTACTTTACCCTTTTATGTTTCCTTAATGGCATGATAAACCCCTAACTAACATGACAGTTAGTTGATGGAAATAACTGTCATGATAAAATATAAATATAGAGAGGTGGTCTTATATCATGTATGTATCGATTAAAGTCTCTCTCAAACAAGAACACCATAAAACCTGATTGAGAATCCATCTATCGGATCATCGATATTACTACGGGTTATTGACTGTTCCTAAAGATCATGGCTTCATCATCAAATCTAATCCTAATTCAATTTTTCCATCAAGTTTTAATTGATGTTCTTGTTATATGTGATTACATGTTTAAATTGATCATGTATGATGATAATTAATCGACAATTTATATCCTTAAACAAAATAACGTAACCAAAGAACTTGCGGGCATAGTTCAACGGTTCTCCCATGTACTTTGTGTCATGGTAGGGAGAGATAATGAGTTCGATCCTTAGGGATGACATGATTTTCTTTAAAACGATTGAACATCAATAATTGTTGTATATATTGACCCTACAGGGAGGTTTTACCGGATCCGTTCACGGACCTCTACCCAGAAACACTGCCCGGATGGATGCGTTCCTAGATACCGTCGATCGGGTTCGGGTTTCCGCTTGAACGTGTGTGATACGTGCAAATAATGAATGTCGTTAAAATAAAGGATCTACTGATGTCAAAAAATCGTCATTTGAAAAATAAAATAACTAAGGCAAAAATAAATTTGGTTGATTTTGGCATCTACCAACATAAAACCAATTTTTTTCCTCACATTTTCTGTTTTGTCTGTCTTGTAATTTATTTTGGATTTCGATTTTTTTAGTACGAATTTTGGAAAACTATAAACAGTATAAATTAATTAAAATTAAAAACATAAACATTAAACACTTCATCAAACACAAAATCAAATGGAAGAAGACGATGAAATTAGGGCTCATTTCCCTCTATCTTTCGGCAAAAAATCTAAATCGAAAACATCGATCGAATCAATTCATAATGCCACTCGCCGTCCTTCCACCACCGAAACCGCCACCGCCACCGCCACCGACTCACCGTTCCCTGCACTATCCTCATCCTCTAAATCCTGGCTAAATTCGCTTCAAAAAAACCCTAAACCTAACACCGTTATTACCGATGACGTGGAAATTGGACCACCTCGACCTCCTCCGGCTTCTAGTTCCACTGGAGCTGACGATGATGAGGACGTCATGATTGGACCCCCTCGTCCAGCTCCTGCCGTTGATTCTGATGATGAGGATGATGACGAGCCGGTTATCGGACCACCGAGGCCGCCGGTGCAATCGGATAGTGATGAGGAGCTGTCTGACGAGGAGCAGGGGAATCAGCACCGTATACCTCTCAGTAATGAGATTGTGTTGAAAGGACATACTAAGGTAATTTCTATTTGTATATATTAATAAGGCTATTACTTTTTGATGATCACTTATGTTAGACCGAATTTAACGGAAGCGTGTTGCACCATGTGTTGGCCAACACGCCACCCAGCACATGGTAATGGGGCGTGTTGGCTCATGTGTTGGTGGTGTGCATCAAGTGAGCACGGACAAAGTAGCTCATGTGCCGCATTTTACCCCATTTTTTAATTAGTTTTTATCCCCCTTTTCACCTAACTTCCAATCAGATTTTAACACATCACTCAACACGCCACTTAACACTCCACCCCCATTACACAGCAGTCTAGCAGCACGCTCATCAAGCACCCCACCCCCCACCCAGCAACACGCTCATCAAGCCCTTCATGGATAAAGATGGTCTTTTATGGACTGTTGTATCTTGTGTTGTAATGATTGTTTATTTCTTGAACTTCCAAGTATAATAGGATAGTTAGGGCTGTTAATGTTATTTTTGTTGCTGCAATTGTTAGAATAATTGATTTTCTAAACGTACATTTGACCGGGCGTTATGTAACGTGACTGTGATTTGTTGACTTGATTGAATATGATAATGAATTAGTGATAGAGTAACTGAATTGTTTAAGTTTGTTAATATTAGTGGATCATAGTGAATGATGTTTAGCTTTAGGAAAACCGTACTGAAAATTAAATTTATTTATACTTACCAAGGTGAATGGATTGGTTATGTGTATATTGTATTGGATGTGTGTTATGAAGTGATTAGTGCAACTTGGTGCAACAGTTCGATTGAAGTTAGGGGTAGCCATCAAGTTTATGTTTACCGTAAAAATGTATGTATACGTAACTCTACTTCTTGAAAGCTGATTATTTTGGCCTTCAAAATGCAGGTTGTTTCTGCTCTTGCAATTGACCATTCAGGATCTAGGGTACTTTCTGGAAGCTATGACTACACAGTTCGTATGTATGACTTTCAAGGGATGAATGCTCGTTTGGAATCATTTAGACAGATTGAACCTTCAGAAGGACACCAAGTTCGAAGTATAAGCTGGAGCCCTAGTGCTGACCGATTCTTGTGTGTTACTGGATCTGCACAAGCAAAGGTACAAGTTGGACTCTGTTTCCATCATCTGTCTGGTTTAGAGTTGTCAAAAAAAGGCAGACTGGACGGTTGAGCAACTGTACAAAACCGGTTCACTTAATAACATGCAGTTTTTCTCGAACACATCCAAATTTGTATTCAGTTTGTAGCTTGTTTGCACCCAACCCATTCTATACCAAGATCTATTCAGTTAATACCAGTTTGTTTTCAGATATACGATCGTGATGGATTGACAATGGGGGAGTTTGTGAAGGGTGATATGTATATTCGTGACCTGAAGAATACAAAAGGCCACATCACAGGTTTGACATGTGGAGAATGGCATCCAAAAACAAAAGAGACCATTTTAACATCCTCAGAGGATGGTTCATTGCGTATATGGGATGTCAATGACTTCAATTCTCAAAAGCAGGTGCATTTATTAATATCATATGTGCACTGTCTTCCGGATGTTTTTGATATTTGATATTTAAAGTATGTTATATAGTTTCTACTTTCATCTGATATGTTATGCGTGGTTAACTGATATTTAAATTAGCACTTTTTTATAATGGAATGAACCATAGACCATATCGACCTGTTATTAAAACATTAGTTATTTGACTCTTTAGAGATAAAACTAAGTTCACATGTTAACCACCTAATAAGTACATGGATGAAGTTGCTACCTATAATGGAATGAACCATAGACCATATCGACCTGTTATTAAAACATTAGTTATTTGACTCTTTAGAGATAAAACTAAGTTCACATGTTAATCACCTAATAAGTACATGGATGAAGTTGCTACCTCTAGGTTAACAGAAAGGAAATAACTGATTGTTATTATTAATCTGTCTATAGGTCATAAAACCCAAACTTGCAAAGCCCGGAAGGACTCCTGTTACTACTTGTGCTTGGGATCGTGAAGGGAAATCTATTGCAGGTGGTATTGGTGATGGGTCTATACAGGTATTATGTTGTTCATTGATTATCCCGGATATAATTCATTCAATAGTTTAAAAATGATATATTGGTATTTTTTTTTTTTATTAATCTAAGTTTAATACAGATATGGAGTGTTAAGCCTGGATGGGGAAGTCGGCCAGACATTTATGTTGCCAATGCTCATTCAGATGAAATCACCAGCCTTAAGTTTTCAAGTGATAGGCGAACATTACTCTCTAGAAGTGTCGATTGTTCATTGAAGGTACAAATTTTTATATCCTACTTTGGGTGTTATTCACATTTCCATATTGAAGTGATTTTAATATTTTAATAAATAGATTCAGCCTCTGTTTATACAGTGGTAAGATTCTTATTCTACATTCAAACTGATTATCAGGCGATATACCCTGCCATGAACTTAATTTAGGTGACTTCTGTATTTATTGACAAATTGTGTACTTTTTCCGACAAAAAATCATTTATTTTCAAGTAATTATTCTTGTTATTTCTATCCATCAAGTTTTTTAGCAAAATTATATTCAAAACTTTTAAATATCTACTTATCCGATTAGTTAGAATTCTAAGCAACAGAAGAATACAAACACCATTCTTTGATTTTTCCATACATCCAAAGATCGTTATCTGTCCTAAGGACTAATTTTTTAGCTTCTGATGATAATATGTTAATTATATCAGGTGTGGGATCTTCGTCAGATGAAAACAGAACTGAAGTCATTTCAGGACCTACCAAATCACTATGCACAAACTAATGTAGCATTTAGTCCCGATGAGCAGCTCTTTTTAACAGGCACTTCTGTTGAAAGAGATAGCACGACTGGAGGGTTGCTATGCATATTTGATAGAGAGAAACTCGAACTTGTATCAAAAGTAGGAATCTCACCAACATGTAGTGTTGTACAATGTGCTTGGCACCCAAAACTGAATCAGGTTTGCTCATTATCTTTTTTTAAAGCTATTATCCTTTGCATGTCAATTTGATGATCAAGTGTTGTGTACTGTGTTTTTAGATTTTTGCGACTGTGGGGGATAAACACCAAGGAGGGACCCACGTATTATATGATCCTACACTCAGCACTAGAGGTGCTCTCGTGTGTGTTGCTCGTGCACCTAGGAAAAAGTCAATTGATGATTTCCAGGCTGAACCCGTAATTCACAACCCGCATGCGCTTCCGTTATTTAGAGATCAACCTAGCCGTAAGCGTCAGCGTGAGAAGATCTTGAAAGATCCACTCAAGTCTCATAAGCCTGAAGCTCCGATGAACGGGCCTGGATTTGGTGGAAGAGTCGGTGTAACTAAAGGAAGCTTGTTAACACAATACCTTCTAAAGGTATTAACTTTTTAAATTTATAGTTTTGTTTATTATAATAGTTTTCAATGTTGGATTAGCATATTTCATCTTAGCTACAACATCACTATTTACTGGATTATTGCCACTTAGTCACCATCATTAGTTTTGCCATCTCACAACTGTTAGACTAACCGATTCTCCGATTATTACAACTATAAACATCAATGACCACACCCAAACACTATTATCTACACTCTACTAACGGTCATTTATAGGTTCTGATTCTTCAAAATCTCGTAATCACTTTGTTGCCATTCATGATGATATTAACGTGTGATTGATATTTTCCAGCAAGGTGGAATGATCAAAGAAACATGGATGGATGAAGACCCAAGAGAAGCTATCTTGAAGTATGCTGATGTGGCTGAAAAAGATCCGAAATTTATCGCTCCGGCCTATGCTGAGACTCAGCCGCAACCTGTTTTTGCAAAGTCCGACTCCGAGGATGAAGACAAGTGATCTTCAACGGGGTACGTGACATTTTCATGTTAGACATATATTTAGGAGTGACAAAATAGACGTGTTGGATAATAATGGGTATAATTTATGGACGTGTAAAATTGTTAAATTTAAAAATGTGAATACAAAAGAATCCTGTTGCAACGGGGTTATAAAATCTAATTAGATTTAGATTAAAGGGTATGAGAGCTGTTATACCATGAAATACATGTTTGGATAACATCCGACTCTCTTGACATGTTTTCGTGTAAAATCTTTTGGCTCAACTTTTTGACCTGTTATAAACCGTTACCTAAAGCGTCCCATTTTGTATATAAATCAGTCAACTTTACATTATTCGTTTGTTTATTATGCAGATATACATTGTTAAATCTTTGTAGCTCTTCACTTGATCTATCATCAACTATGATATACACATAACTCGAAGAAGATGAACATCCACGAAAAAATGTTTGTGATTGATGACAAGAATATGGTTTTTCATCAAAGATCTTGATTCATGCCTGGAAAAAGAAAGAGTGAAGAGAAAATGTATTTCGTATTTAGAATAAAACAATTGGAAGCATATTTCAAAATTTGGAGCTGTGTTAAACTTGAGGTGTATTTCTGTAGCTTAGGAGCATATCGTTAAACGCGTAAGGTTATACTTATTCGATTCACTTGTATTTTTTTATATGTAATCGCATCTAGAGCAATGTAGATCTTTCGATAACCACTAATCCTGGTATGTGTAAACTAAAGATGATGCGTGAACTATTTTCATGATGCAAGTGGAATTAGGTTTTGAGCTCACGACAGTTATCAATTTCAACGTTGTATATTTACAGTGAGGTTTTTTGAGGTCATAAAATTGTTGATAATATACATTGACCAAAGTGTAGACATTACAGATTATACTACTACTACATGGTAATACAAACAGATGCTCAATATACGTTGTGAAACGAAGTTACCTTTGAACTACCGATATATATCATGTCCACACCCGATGTGAGATTTTGATTTGCCAAAAGTGTTACGTTAACATCTAGTAAATCTAGTAATAATCGATAAAACTAATTTTCTCCTTCATGCTTGCATGATTCTTCAATTTCTGTTTAATTTGTAGATGAAAATTTTGCTTTTTCACAAGCAAATGACTTGACCGGAAATTAGACAAATTAGTCAAAATACTTTCTTTTTTTAAATTTTTTCTCTTTTTTTTCCTAAATACATTTTCTAATAAAACTTGTCAAAATTCACCATTGGTACGAACCGATCTTTGTTTGAATCCACCTGGTATTAAAAAGACTTTTATTCTTGGATGACAGGTAAAAATTGTATGTTAGACCCCTAGCACTAGGTTCTAACCAAGTGTTGTTCAAACTTGATTCAAAGAATTGCGTTCAACCAATTGGTGTTCCAACTCCGTTCAAACAATTGTTTTGAACTCATTTGAACTGAGTTAGAACAACAATTGATTCAAACATGAGTTAAAACAACAATTGGTTTGAACTTGAGTTAGAACAACAATTGGTTTGAACTTGAATAAGAACAATTGGTTCGAACGAACTTAATGCCTTGGGTCAACACAAATTTTACCGGTCATCGAAGAATAAAGGCATCATATCCGGAATTTGAATAAAATGTGCGTTCGAACAAACATTCGTTCGAACCATTTTGAAAAGTTTTTTTTCGTTCGAACCATTTTGAAAAGTTTTTTTTTTAATGTAATTTGATAAAACGTTAAAAAAGTTTATTTTTGCTAATTTCCCATGGATTAACATCCCCTTTAAATTAGTTCTATCATTCCATTAGATTGTCCCATTAGGTTTAGCCCGATAGGATATATATATAAAGTCGTGTTTATATTTTGTTTCTTGATGCTATTTATTCAGAAGGAAAAAGCTTTACTTCTATGTAAACAACCAAAGAGAAAAGTGCATGTGATATTTTTTTGAGCTTTCATAAATATCCGAAATTAATAGTTGAAGCTCACAATTTATGAGCTCCATCAATGACAAAACTCTCATTATAGAAAACGTATAGATAAATATTATCTTTTCATATCACAATTAAGTCATTTTTGAGTATAAACCGCAACAAATTCTGCTTCTAGATGGCGGAACTTCATATGAATGTATTTATCGTGTCAAAATCATTTTTGTTTGTGTCCTCGACATTATATATACCCAAATCCTTGTAACCATATCTCTTAATATTCGTTAGAATTAATTTAGTGAAATAAATATTTGCTTTGTATCAAATGGTACAGACACCTTTTTTTTTTTTTGGTAAAGGGTTTATCCCGGCAAATAGACACCTTGCGTTATTATTAATGTTGGCTAAAATTAAAATCAAATAAAATAAAAGTATCATTACCCCTATATACTAATACTCACCAAATTTTTTTGTAGTTTTAGTTATTTTGGGTTGTATTTTTAAATTTGCGTTCACACTGCAATCAACCCCATCTTTACCTCAATTTACAAAACAACCCCTTAAATTCACATTTTTTAAGGGGTAAAAAATGTAAATATAGAATTTTACTAAAATAAAATAAATTTATTCCACCCGAATTTTTAGAGGGCTCTATCTTCTCGGTCGGTATGAGTTAAATTTTTCCAAACCCACCGTTTAACTCAAAAAAATCTTACGACCACAACGGGACTAACTATACGCAAAACGGACACTTAAAAAAAACCCTCAATAACTCAGACTATATTCAATACTTATACACACCTATAATACGCCCCTATATACTAATATTCACCAAAAATTTTGTAGTTTTAGTTATTTTGGGTTGTATTTTTAAATTTGCGTTCACACTGCAATCAGCCTCTCATCTTTACCTCAATTTACAAAACAACCCCTCAAATTCACATTTTTTAAGGGGTAAAAAATGTAAATATAGAATTTTACTAAAATAAAATAAACTTATTCCACCCGAATTTTTAGAGGGCTCTATCTTCTCGGTTGGTATGAGTTAAATTTTTTCAAACCCACCGTTCAACTCAAAAAAATCTTACGACCACAACGGGACTAACTATACGCAAAACGGACACTTAAAAAAGTATCATTACCCCTATATACTAATACTCACCAAATTTTTTTGTAGTTTTAGTTATTTTGGGTTGTATTTTTAAATTTGCGTTCACACTGCAATCAGCCCCATCTTTACCTCAATTTACAAAACAACCCCTTAAATTCACATTTTTTAAGGGGTAAAAAATGTAAATATAGAATTTTACTAAAATAAAATAAATTTATTCCACCCGAATTTTTAGAGGGCTCTATCTTCTCGGTCGGTATGAGTTAAATTTTTCCAAACCCACCGTTTAACTCAAAAAAATCTTACGACCACAACGGGACTAACTATACGCAAAACGGACACTTAAAAAAAATCCTCAATAACTCAGACTATATTCAATACTTATACACACCTATAATACGCCCCTATATACTAATATTCACCAAAAATTTTGTAGTTTTAGTTATTTTGGGTTGTATTTTTAAATTTGCGTTCACACTGCAATCAGCCTCTCATCTTTACCTCAATTTACAAAACAACCCCTCAAATTCACATTTTTTAAGGGGTAAAAAATGTAAATATAGAATTTTACTAAAATAAAATAAACTTATTCCACCCGAATTTTTAGAGGGCTCTATCTTCTCGGTTGGTATGAGTTAAATTTTTTCAAACCCACCGTTCAACTCAAAAAAATCTTACGACCACAACGGGACTAACTATACGCAAAACGGACACTTAAAAAAAACCCTCAATACCTCAGACTATATTCAATACTTATACACACCTATAATACGCCCCTATATACTAATACTCACCAAAATTTTTGTAGTTTTAGTTATTTTAGATTGTATTTTTAAATTTGCGTTCACACTGCAATCAGCCCCTCATCTTTACCTCAATTTACAAAACAACCCCTCAAATTCACATTTTTTAAGGGGTAAAAAATGTAAATATAAAATTTTACTAAAATAAAATAAACTTATTCCACCCGAATTTTTAGAGGGCTCTATCTTCTCGATCGATATGAGTTAAATTTTTCAAAACCCACCGTTCAACTCAAAAAAATCTTACGACCACAACGGGACTAACTATACGCAAAACGGACACTTAAAAAAAACCCTCAATACTTCAGACTATATTCAATACTTATACACACCTATAATACGCTCCGTTAACTATGAATACGCAACTCAAAGGCCCCGTTAACTATGAATACGCAAACCAAATGCCCCGCGGCATCGCGCGGGCTCCTCTTTCTAGTTAAAGCAAAATGCCACTTTTGGTGGCGGTGCACTTTGTACATGTTGATGATATCAAAATTGCAATCCTGTTAGCAGCTTATCACTCGCATAGGCTTCACCCAATTGCTTTAATCTGCTTTTCATTGACATGACTTTACATGTAGTTTGACGCGTAGAATTTTCTTTTCGTTACGCGATCTGTTTAGATTGCATGCATCTAAATTTCGTGAGTCCATCCATTGTAAATTGATATATGGTAGTTATCAATAAAAAATTTTGCTTGCTTTTCATAAATAAATTAGAATAAAAAAACTATAACTATAATTATAATACTCACATTGTATTAAGAGTACTACAAATTAATTTAACAGTTGTTACTCTCGAGAAAATATACATACACATTCTTTATAATGAAAACGAATTGCTTTTACCATCTCTTTTTCATTTTGAAAGTTACTCCTTAGGTCGTGATTAGGTCAAGTAATAATTTATGTGGCGCGGCCTCGTTTTGCATAATAAAAGTTAAAGGAGAAATTGATCTAAATGTTCTCATTTTCAAAAGTGTTTAACAATATGCTCTTAAAATATAAATATTAGAATAATGCTCATGACCACGCATCACACACCAAGAATGATGCGTTTACTTTGGTGCTTTATGCGTGTTTACCGAGAACAATGGGAAACATGCACGTGATAAGGGATACACGCACTGACCAAGCGGCAACATGCATGGTGTGAGTTGCTCGTTTAATAAAGCGCTCAATTCATTTTTAAGCCTCACACGCACTAAACACCATCAAATACGCACCAAATGACGATTTTTCACTAGTCGTTCGGTTAATTAGTTTTTCCTTTGCTAAAATGGAAAATAATAAACATAGCCCTAAAGGCTATGATAAAGCACTAACTACAAAATTAATATTTTTCAATATAAAATCACATATTTTCAAGAATAAATCTGATCCACTTGAATTTAAGTATGAAAAGTACGTTATAATATGAAAAATTAACACTTTGCATTAATTGCTTAAACGTAGCCCTTATGGGCTTATGGCTATGTTTAACATTCTTCATTTTTTTTTCCTTTGCTAAAAAGGTGATATGCCTTTTAATTTGGGATTTCTATAAAGTTTTGATGTTTTAAATTTTTGTTTCTTTTCATTTTTAAATTGGTTACTAGATATTTTTTACTTACTATATCATTTTAGCTACGAGTTATATACTAACTACTTATAACAGTTAATTTGTATATCTCAAAAGAGGAATAACATATAATTGAATTAAGACGACTTATGACAATTAATCTGGTACAATCTGAAAAGAAATAGTGAACAACTGTATTGAGACGGAGGGAGTACAATCATATACATATAAGTTATAAAATATTTTTATTTTCAAATAAATAAATTGTAAATCTATAATCAAATTTTTTAATATGCTTAATTTAATGAACATTGAAAAAATTAACAATTTTAATATCAAACTTTTATTTATCAATATGATTGATCATTTTCTTTTTACAAAAATAGCAATCATATATGTAGTAACTATATTATACCATTTTAAACAACTAGTATAATTTTATGTAGAAAATTGATCGATTGTATATGTAAAATATTATTTTAACATGTTTATCGGCTTTGTATTCTAACCATTATCATTTTCTGCATAACGAGCTTAAAACTTTTAAAGTATTTTTTGATCTTTTTTATTTTTATTTTTAATTTTGCATATAATATACATCAGATTTGTATATACTAACTGTTTAATCAAATATTATTTTTAGTCACGTTTGTACGAGTTAAATAGTATAATGGAAGCATATATTTTTGTTACAATATTTGATATACATATTATAATTGTAAACTATATATTAAGATAACGGTTTACATATATACTGAAATTATTCAATATAGACAAAATTGCATGAGGGGTCCCTGTAGTTTGTTCGACACAACAAGTTGAGTCTAAAAGAATTTTTTCACCTTAGGGGGTCACTGTGGTTTGCAATAGTTTCATCAGGGGTCCAACGTCCCAACATCTGTCAATATTTAACAGTTTTGGGCCTCACATGACTTGCACATGAGGGTAGTTCCGTATTTTTATAAAACCCTCTAGCTTTTCTTTATTTTATTTTCTTTTCTCTTTTCTTTTATTTCTCTTTTCTCTTTTCTATTTTCTCTCTAACATTAGACACAAAACTCTGACCCATCTGTTTTCCATCTCTCTTTTCTATCTCTCGACACTTGTTGCTGTGTTTCTGCATCAAACAATTAGGGTTTCACTGTGAAGGAGTTCGATTCCTTTATGAGTTTACAGCGGAAGCAAAGTGACGAAGTTAATCAGCGGAAGCAATTTAACGCCCTGAAACGATAATTTTTTTTTTTTTTAAACTTAGTCGACCACCCAGCCCAGTGATATGCCGCGGCGCGGCGCGGCCCAACGAAAGATTTCAGACCAGTTTTGCAATCCACCTGTTACCAAAATGAGCCCATTGGAGCGGCGCGGCAAATGGGGTCGCGGCGCGACCATATGCTGTCGCTGGTACTGACTTTAACTTGCTTTAAAAATCACATTTTCACCATTTCTTCCTCACCCAACACATTTTAACAACATAGTACATAAACAACTTAATTAAAACAGTTTATTACATCATTAAACATCACAAAAATCATTTAGTCATGAACAATACGCTTTCACATCTTAAATATAACTTTTGGTCCCAATTCAAGAGAAACATAATTCATGAATTCAAAAGCCTTAGCGTCGATAAGCGGTATCAATAGAGCTAGATTCAAAATAGGGACTTGCACTACCACTTACTATATGACCAATGCTCCGCTATCCTCAAATAGGCTCACACGGTGTCCTTTTGTTCCTATAAAAACATAAACACAACAAGGAGGTAAGCTTTCATGCTTAGTGAGTTATAGGCGAATAAAAGAACACATATCATTGAGCATAAACAATGCATCACTTAATCTTTCCAACCCGAATGGTTGCTTACATACTTTCGGATCCGGCTCCTTTCCTTACCATAGACATTTTTTACTAAGGCCAATCCTAGTAATTATGTCTAAGTTAAACATAACCATAGGCATACACATATGCCTAAGCTACCTTAACCACAATGCATACATATCTACTTAGACACCCAAAGTGTCTAAGCTAAGTCATACCATAGATAAGATCATTAAGCAAGCTTAATGACTTTGCCTAAGCTAATCATCAACCATAGATACAATTATTAGGCATGCCTAATAATCCTATCTAAGCTATCCATCTAGTGCACTTAGTCGTTGCTTTCTTGCACGGATGCAATCCGGGAACACTAAGCCACTCTTGGCCCGCCCAATTTACCCCCTATAAACTCACTTTGGCTAAACTAGATTCCTTGGTCGCTTGGAGTTCCTTTGTCTTGATTAGCACCTAAACATGAGCTAATCTCGTCATTAACATAATTCAAACGAATTTACATCTTTCAAATGCTTATAACACTTTCATAAACTTACACATTTGACTTAATCTTTCTTAATCCCCTTTTTTACCTCATCAATCACATGAACATTCATATACATAAAATTCTTAACTATTCTTTTTCACTTTTCCATTATAACAAACATTATCATACAAACATCATTTTCCTAAATATTCAAGTTCTCTAATTTAACCCATACAATTAAGAACTTAACCTTCTTAACAACAATTACTTGTAACAATTTCAACAATTCCAAAACATAAACTTTCTTCTTCACAATTTAGCTAAATCTCATAATCATCTTCATTGAGGCATTTCATCAAACATCTAGTGTGCATGACTTGATTCTAGACTACTAGCAACACCAAATTCACCCTTTTGTTTCACACATTCACATAGCAAGTTCATACATGAACTTACATCCAAACATCAATTAAAATTCGTTTTTAATCATACAAATGTGCACACTCACAATAATAACAACTTATAAACTTGAGATTCATATAAAAACACCCAATTTAGTGATACATAAGACTTAGAAGTTCATACCTTGTCTTTGAGATTTATGGACCCTAATTGTGCACAATTGAAGAAGAGATTGAAAGATTGCAACTTGTTATGATGATTAAAGCATACTAGATCACTTGAATTTCTACTTGCATGTTATCAAATCTTCTAATGGAGGATTTCTCCTTCTTCTTGTTTGGGTCGCCACACACATGTGACGACCCGAAAATTTTCGACAAAATTTAAACTTGATCTTTATATGATTTTGACGCGATAAGCAAATGTCTGTTAGGTTGAGTCTCAAAAATTTTGAACTATTTCATATATTCAATTGACCTTCGACCATCCTCGACGATTCACGAACAATTGTGTGTAAATAAATATGTAAATATATATAAATATAATTATAAAAATAAGTGTATATATACTAATTTGATTTAAAAATATATAACTTAATCAGTAGAATTAAAAACATAAAATAACATACAGAATAACTAAGTTGCTATTGAAATAAACACATATATATATATATATATATATATATATATATATATATATATATATATATATATATATATATATATATCTGCGTGTGTGTGTGTGTGTGTGTGGGTGGGTGTGTATATATGAAATATATACTTAATTAATTATTATATGTATATTGTTATATATTAAAATACGCAATATATGTTATTTTATAATAAGTAATTAAAAATTATTACATAAATAATAATATACAAGTTTTATAAATTTAATTTAATTACAAAGCAAAAATATAGTTGTTATAATTATTACTTACATTATTATTATGCCAATATAAGTATTATTATTATTACTATTATAATTATATGTAATAAAATTCTAATAACTTTCGGGTTACCAAAATAAAGATTTTTTTTGTTTTGAAATGATTAAAATTATATATTAGTTATGATTTAAATAAATAATTAGTATTATTATTTTCAAAAATTATGATTTTATTTAATATCATTAATGTTGATATCATTCTTATTAGTATTATTTGGATTACTAATATTATTATTATTAATTGTTTTATTATTATTGTTAGTATTTATATTAATTATGATTATAATACTAATAATTGTATTATTATTAATAATAATATGATCATATTTATTACTTGTTAATATTGATTATAATATATAAAATAAAAATGCAAGTATATATTTCCTATCTCTATCAAATCTTACTCCCCTGTCTATGATACAGGTTGATTCCAATCAAAACAAAACACAATTTTTTAGATATCAAAGTTATAAAATGTACGAATCTGTTTCATGTAACTATCACACTGTATTTGATTTTCAAAATTCGTACAAATCACAATTCAATCAAAAGAATAATCCAAGAAATTGTTAGACATCTATATCATCTAAATGGTACGAATCTGTTTAATATCATTATCATGCTTTATATAATTGTTGTTCCTATCTGCAAGAATGTACCAATCGATCTCTATACAACAAGAATTTGTTACCAGTCGAGATTGAATCATAGATACAACCAAATTCTGTTTAGGGTCATTATCTACTTTTCGTTTTCTTATTTGTTACTCCTGGCTCGAATACTTCTGTCAATCTTCTCAACCTTCTTTTATTTTGTTGGTAAATCTTTGGATTGATTCTTCTTGTCGATCTCGTATCACACTATAATACAATTGTCTTTCAAATCTTGTTACACGTCGATCTCAATTCAATAGAAACTGAATCCAGACTATAATATAAAACATAATGTGATCAATTATTATTTTTGGTATCACTCACAATATATACAGATAATTACATATATACAAAGAATAGAGAGGGAGAGAGAGTTGTAGAGTTACATTCATCAGCACCTTCATCTCGTTGTTTGATCACCACGAACAACCATAACCTCACCACCGAAACACATCATCATCATTATTTTCTTTCCTTGATTTCTATTTCATTCTTCTGTTTCTTTATATTCGCCACCTTAAATAACCATTTAAAACCACAATCAAACACATATTTTTTTTCTCTATTTCTTGAAAGAACTTAGCCTTGAACCACACCTGCGAATACCATCTACTACTACAAAATTCCCAGCTACTAACCTGTTTCCTGTTTTCTGTTTGAGCCAGGAAAGAGCCATACACCTTCATTCATCTTCTTTTCTTTCTTTTCGTAGGTTACTACTACAGCCTAGTTACTGCTGCTACACGTGTTCATCTTTATTGCTATTACAAGGAGAGAACAATTAATGATAGTGTCTATGTTAGAATAGAAAAAAAAATAGAATGAATGATGCTGGTTAACGAATAAATAATTGAGTTATATCATTAGTATGATAATAAAGTTATGGTGGGATTTAAAAAGGACTAGCTGGTCGATTTTCTTTTTAACCATTATGTCCATCTGTTTCTTTCCTGTTCGTTGAAACAACACAACAATGACCCATTTGATTATTTTAGTAAGGTGCAGCTGGATTCCACGAGAAAAAGGTGGTAATGTTAATATAAAGTATTGATAAAGATGTGGGGTTGTTGGTGTTGAACATGAAGACGTTTTTCTGCTTACTTTTGAATACCGAACCCATAAACTGGTCGCCCTATTGAACCATTGATGGCTAAGTGGGCTTGTGATATAACTTGGGTCAAAGCCCATTGAATGTAAAATAAGTCCTAATCAGCCCAAGGTTTACACGGAGTATTATTTTTTTTCTGGCGACTTGCTACCGCTACTTCTTATTCTTCTCGATTATCAATCACAACCGCCACTATACCATCTTGTACGTGCTCCTGCTGCTGTATAACTTATAGTCTCTCTTTCCTTTCGAACTATAACAATAAGATAAGAAGATATAAACGAAGAATGATGATGATAAACATTAATAACAATGATACCGTATGATATAGGATCGTGGTGACAGATGTAAGATAGTGATGATAATCGTGATCATTATAGATAAAGATGATGATCATGATTAACGACTACAGTTCTACTCGCTTTCCAAACCCAAACCAACACCACCATTCTTAAACTGAAACACAACCCAATACTTGAAAAATTGTTGCTGCTATTCTTTATAATCTTAAGGTTGTTTGTTGATTTTCCTATTCGAATATCACAACCCAAAATCACCCTATTACAGCTATTACGGAGGATTGCTGCAAATTGATGATGATGATGAGTTGCAGCGTGACAGATGATGATAATATGTTATGATCCTAATGATTATGATGTGAATGGTGATGATGGTTAATAGATGATGTTAGATGGTGATTTATGATTAAGATGATTCACAAAAGTAAAGATGAACACGATCATGATGTTGAGTGAGTTACAAGATGATACATGAAATGATAGTAATAAAATGAAGAAGAAGATGAAGGAAAAACAGAAAAAGGTCGGGTTATTAACATTAAATCTTGAGTTGATACAGAAAAACAGAAATGGACGGTTGGTTTGAATGAGTGTTAGGGTAGCGAGAGGTCCCGGGTTCGAACCCGGGCAGAGGCGTTTATTTATTTTGAAGGCTCGTTACTTAAGGTAGTATTTTTAGTATTAGTATTAGTATTATTATTAATATTATTATTAATATTATTATTATTATTATTATTACTATTATTATTATTATTATTATTATTATTATTATTATTATTATTATAGGTATTAACGTATAATATTTTATTTATTAGTATTATCATTATTATTAGTATTATAAGTATTTTCATTTTATTTACAACATCATTATTTTTGACATTATTATTATTTATTACTATTAGTATCATTAATATTATAAGAACTTTATTATTATTATCATCAATATTACTATAATATATATATATATATATATATATATATATATATATATATATATATATATATATATATATATATATATATATATATATATATATTTAACAAAACTATATCAATATTTTTATGATAAATATTAATTATTATGTAAAGTATATAAAATAAATATATTTAACATAAAAACCATTAAAACATCATTTATATCACTAATAATACATAAATGATTCGATTATAATTATATGTGTTAATATATGTACGAATAATATAGGTTCGTGAATCCGAGGCCAACCATACATTTGTTCATTGTCGTCATATGTATTTTTACTACAAAATACAGTATGGTGAGTTCATTTGCTCCCTTTTACTCTTTACATTTTTGGGACTGAGAATACATGCGCTGTTTTTACAACTGCTTTATTAAATGCTTTTGAAATATATTTTGAACTGCGAATACATGAAATGATTTTATAAATGTTTGACGAGATAGACACAAGCAAAATATTCCTCGAATGAATTATTATGCAGACGAAAGTTCTGCGGATTATTATTGAATTATGTGGACATGATAATTGCCACCATTGAATTACGTGGACATGATAATTTCCACCATTGAATTATGTGAACATTATAATTACCACCATTGAATTATGTGGACATGATAATTGTCACCATTGAATTATGTGGACATGATAATTGCCACCAATTGATGTGAATGTTATGTATCGAGAGAATGATTTTTATACACAGGTTATGTGTATTAGTTTTTGTGCACGAGATATGTGCACGGTTACTAAGATTTATGAAAAATGGATTTCGTATACGAGAAAGGTGTACTGTATTTAAAAGATATCGCATGTACATTACAGGTGGGTGTAGGATTCGGGCCCATTTGTACCATGCAGCATTTAAATCTTGTGGTCTATCAAAATGATGAATTTTATTGTTTTATGATAAACCTATGAACTCACCAACCTTTTGATTGACACTTGAAAGCATGTTTATTCTCAGGTATGAAAGAAATCTTCCGCTGTGCATTTGCTCATTTTTAGAGATATTACTTGGAGTCATTCATGACATATTTCAAAAGACGTTGCATTCGAGTCGTTGAGTTCATCAAGATTATTATTAAGTCAATTATAGTTGGATGTATTATGAAATGGTATGCATGCCGTCAACTTTCGAAGTAAAGAAAGTTTGTCTTTTAAAAACGAATGCAATGTTTGTAAAATGTATCATATAGAGGTCAAATACCTCGCAATAAAATCAACTATTGTGAATCGTTTATAATCGGTATGAACGGGTCCTTTCAGTTGGTATCAGAGCGGTGGTCTTAGCGAACCAGGTCTTGCATTAATGTGTCTAACTGATAGTTGTTAGGATGCATTAGTAAGTCTGGACTTCGACCCTAGCTGCATGTCAAAAGTTTTGCTTATTATTTCGTGTCGAAAATTACCTGCTTATCATTCTTAGTCTAAACACGTCTTACTGCATTTAGTGCATCGATAGTGTATAGACAAATTTCATATCTTAGCGTATCTGCTAATTTATATCTTAGCGTATCTGTTATTGTAAACTTTGCCTGACATATTCCGTAAATTCCTTCGCAATCTACGGGATCTTCTGTACTATATATAAGTACTCTATGTAATTAGAATATCATTCGATATCCGAAAATTATTTCATATCGAAAAATCCTTTATCTAACCACGCAAGATGAATTCTGCAACCAGATTCAAGTTCCTCAAATTTCGACAGCTATTCCGATATGGATTTCCACTCGAGCTCCGAAAGCAGTGTAACAGGGATGGATCAACCAATTCTGGATGAATTGGGGCCGAGTTCGTAGTCAACTTAATCAATGAAAACGAGAAGAAGGCAATCCTTTCCATCAATCAAATTGCACACTCGGCGAAGAAACTGAAGCACTTACCGGCGAACCAGTCCAAAACATCATTGTCAACCTCATTTCCCGGATAGCCCATAACAATTACGTAATACCTACTATTCTAAACCTTATTCATACACTCGTTCTAACCACCCATCATCCCGGAGTAATAGAAGAAGTCAACGAGCTTTGCGCTCGAGTAGTGGCTTTGGAAATTATGGTGCAAAAATTACCAGCTTCAGCAACATCACCGACATCAACAGTACCACCAGCATCGGCACTAGTGCCACCAATAACACAAGCCTTAACATCACACGCCTCAATATCACCATCTGTACTTCGAGTATGATCTTTGTTCTACATATCGTTCTACATCGATTATCTTCGTTCCATGTATCGTTCTACCTCATTTATCTTCGTTCGACACAGCGATTATGTAATCCCTAATGTTTTAGAGATTATGTACTCCAGTTCTAACCGTAAATCATATGAGTTTAATATCATATTAACTCATTAAATCCATGACTACATCTGAAGAAAATATATATGTAAGTATATTTTCATAAAGATTGTAATTAAAGATTCTTTTGTTCAAACTGTTAATAGTGAAAATATTTTAACGGGTAGGTAATACCCGAGAAATATTTAGATTTCACATTAACATGTTATACTGTACATTCTTCGAATCCGATTCAACAGTCATTGAACTATCCTACCTACATCCACATATATATTCGTTCATTGAAGAACCGCCATTTTCATTCAAATTCAATTTTATAATTTGGATTTTGACCAATCAGAATCCAAATCAAGATTTGACAAGTGGCATAATGAAGAAAATAATGAACAAAATAAAATTAATTAGTAACCAATTAATTTACTACGTAAAACTTTAAACATATACTAACCAAATCTTAGCTAACTGTTCCTATATGACTATTTCCTTATAACATACTAGTTTTGGTTGAACTATTGAACTATTGGACTACTATCATTGGACAATTAAAAAGTATTAAAAGAGTAGGAAATATTAATTACAACACTTTTTGACTTAAAAGATCGTAAATAAATTTCATCTTCTACAGTTAAATATTTCCTCAAGTTTGCCACTTGATTTCATCTTAAACCTCATTTGTATCTTGACGATTACAATCTCCTTTCAAATCCTTCGAAATTCTTGAAACATCTCGGATTGATAACCAATGATTCAGTTATGATAACTTTGAATGCTGATGAAGCAGCAAGACTGTAGATGGTCTTAATAGCCAAGAGTTTGATGATAAAGAATGGGGTGTTGAAAACGCTCAATAGAAAATTTGATACTGGGAAACGAATTATGTGAAACTATGAATGAGGTTGTGGACAAATCACCAGGACTAAACCTGTACTTAACGAATCCAGATGATTCAGTATCTGCCGAAACCTTTAAACGAATATCTTGCCCTACTTATTCTAAATTCTTGCGGAAAAAAAATTCCTTCATCATCTTCTGATCTTAGAATTTTAAGATATCATCGTATCTTTCGTTATAAATATTTTCTATATTTTTGAAGATACCTTCATAAATATCTTTGTCCGAAATTATCTATCTCCTCGTGCTATCTATGTTGCATCATAAACGAAACTGTTTTAGTTTCTATACTTCAGTAAAATGTGAGTTTAAATTATGAATGATTTATGGAGAAGTGTTGGGAATTGAAGCATGAGTTAGTATAATATAATGACGCCCGGCCAACATGATTATATTACAGTAAGTCGTGCTGAGTTTCTAATGAAACGTGATGATTCACAGACCATAACGTCATCATGTGCCATATTATACGACTCTTACATTCTACCTAATCTCCAAACATATTGAGAACATATCTTCCTAATAGTTCTATTTTTTCGTTAGAATTCTGGTAATTTAACCAATCAAGATTGTGCTAATACAATTTTTCTCTTAGAACATTAGTTATGTTCATTCGAAACTCCATACCTACGAATTCTGGACCATTATTCGCTTGACTTAAAGTCGGAAAGAGAAAACAAAAAGATGGAACTCCAAAATATACAAGAAATGAAGAGGGTGGATTTATAGTAAAATATCCGACAAATCAATCGAAACAGATCATCACATTTAACCAAAGAGGATTCTAATTTCCTTGATTACCGAAGAATCAAAACTTATTACAAAGATTTTCTCCAAATCTCTTGAACTTTGGAAATCGATCCTATCTACATCAAAAGATATGACGAATCTACATTTTACTCAATTCACTCTTTTGTTATAGCTTCACTCGTACGCTTTGAGTAATCGAATTATTTTATCAATATTACTAAAACTCTATTTATCAACTCATATTCCTCGTGAAAACATTCTTATTATTAGCCATGACCACCTCGATCAAATTTTGGGGTGAAATTTCTTTAACGGATAGGTACTGTGACGACCCGAAAATTTCCGACAAAATTTAAACTTGATCTTTATATGATTTTGACGCGATAAGCAAATGTCTGTTAAGTTGAGTCTCAAAAATTTTGAACTATTTCATATATTCAATTGACCTTCGACCATCCTCGACGATTCACGAACAATTGTGTGTAAATAAATATGTAAATATATATAAATATAATTATAAAAATAAGTGTATATATACTAATTTGCTTTAAAAATATATAACTTAATCAGTAGAATTAAAAACATAAAATAACATACAGAATAACTAAGTTGCTATTGAAATAAACATATATATATATATATATATATATATATATATATATATATATATATATATATATATATATATATGAAATATATACTTAATTAATGATTATATGTATATTATTATATATTAAAATACTCAATATATGTTATTTTATAATAAGTAATTAAAAAGTATTACATAAATAATAATATACAAGTTTTATAAATTTAATTTAATTACAAAGCAAAAATATAGTTGTTATAATTATTACTTACATTATTATTATGCCAATATTAGTATTATTATTATTACTATTATAATTATATGTAATAAAATTCTAATAACTTTAGGGTTACCAAAATAAAGATTTTTTTTTGAAATGATTAAAATTATATATTAGATATGATTTAAATAAATTATCAGTATTATTATTTTCAAAAATTATGATTTTATTTAATATCATTAATATTGATATCATTTTTATTAGTATTATTTGGATTACTAATATTATTATTATTATTAATTGTTTTATTATTATTGTTAGTATTTATATTAATTATAATACTAATAACTGTATTATTATTATTATTATTAATAATATGATCATATTTATTACTTGTTAATATTGATTATAATATATAAAATAAAAATGCAAGTATATATTTCCTATCTCTATCAAATCTTACTCCCCTGTCTGTGATACAGGTTGATTCCAATCAAAACAAAACACAATTTTTTAGATATCAAAGTTATAAAATGCACGAATCTGTTTCATGTAACTATCACACTGTATTTGATTTTTAAAATTCGCACAAATCACAATTCAATCAAAAGAATAATCCAAGAAATTGTTAGACATCTATATCATCTAAAGGGTACGAATCTGTTTAATATCATTATCATGCTTTATATAATTGTTGTTCCTATCTGCAAGAATGTACCAATCGATCTCTATACAATAAGAATTTGTTACCAGTCGAGATTGAATCATAGATACAACCAAATTCTGTTTAGGGTCATTATCTACTTTTCTTTTTATTGTTTGTTACTCCTGGCTCGAATACTTCTGTCAATCTTCTCAACCTTCTTTTATTTTGTTGGTAAATCTTTGGATTGATTCTTCTTGTCGATCTCGTATCACACTACAATACAATTGTCTTTCAAATCTTGTTACACGTCAATCTCAATTCAATAGAAACTGAATCCAGACTATAATATAAAACATAATGTGATCAATTATTATTTTTGGTATCACTCACAATATATACAGATAATTACATATATACAAAGAATAGAGAGGGAGAGAGAGTTATAGAGTTACATTCATCAGCACCTTCATCTCGTTGTTTGATCACCACGAACAACCATCACCTTACCACCGAAAAACATCATCATTATTATTTTCTTTCCTTGATTTCTATTTAATTCTTCTGTTTCTTTATATTCGCCACCTTAAACAACCATTTAAAACCACAATCAAACACATATTTTTTTTCTCTATTTCTTGAAAGAACTTAGCCTTGAACCACACCTGCGAATACCATCTACTACTACAAAATTCCCAGCTACTAACCTATTTCCTGTTTTCTGTTTGAGCCAGGCAAGAGCCATACACCTTCATTCATCTTCTTTTCTTTCTTTTCGTAGGTTACTACTACAGCCTAGTTACTGCTGCTACGTGTGTTCATCTTTATTGCTATTACAAGGAGAGAACAATTAATGATAGTGTCTATGTTAGAATAGAAAAGAAAAATAGAATGAATGATGTTGGTTAACGAATAAATAATTGAGTTATATCATTAGTATGATAATAAAGTTATGGTGGGATTTAAAAAGGACTAGCTGGTCGATTTTCTTTTTAACCATTACGTCCATCTGTTTCTTTCCTGTTCGTTGAAACAACACAACAATGACCCACTTGATTATTTTAGTAAGGTGCAGCTGGATTCCATGAGAAAAAGGTGGTAATGTTAATATAAAAGTATTGATAAAGATGTGGGGTTGTTGGTGTAGAACATGAAGACGTTTTTCTGCTTACTTTTGAATACCGAACCCATAAACTGGTCGCCTGCTATTGAACCATTGATGGCTAAGTGGGATTGTGATATAACTTGGGTCGAAGCCCATTGAATGTAAAATAAGTCCTAATCAGCCCAAGGTTTACACGGAGTATTATTTTTTTTTTCTGGCGACTTGCTACCACTACTTCTTATTCTTCTCGATTACCAATCACAACCGCCACTACACCATCTTGTACGTGCTCCTGCTGCTGTATAACTTATAGTCTCTCTTTCCTTTCGAACTATAACAATAAGATAAGAAGATATAAACGAAGAATGATGATGATAAACATTAATAACAATGATACCATATGATATAGGATCGTGATGACAGATGTAAGATAGTGATGATAATCGTGATCATTATAGATAAAGATGATGATCATGATTAACGACTACAGTTCTACTCGCTTTCCAAACCCAAACCAACACCACCATTCTTAAACCGAAACATAACCTAATACTTGACAAATTGTTGCTGCTATTCTTTATAATCTTAAGGTTGTTTGTTGATTTTCCTATTCGAATATCACAACCCAAAATCACCCTATTACAGCTATTACAGAGGATTGCTGCAAATTGATGATGATGATGAGTTGCGGCGTGACAGATGATGATAATATGTTATGATCCTAATGATTATGATGTGAATGGTGATGATGGTTAATAGATGATGTTAGATGGTGATTTATGATTAAGATGATTCACGAAAGTAAAGATGAACACGATCATGATGTTGAGTAAGTGACAAGATGATACATGAAATGATAGTAATAAAATGAAGATGAAGATGAAGAAAAAATAGAAAAAGGTCGGGTTATTAACATTAAATCATGAGTTGATACAGAAAAACAGAAATGGATGGTTGGTTTGAATGAGTGTCAGGGTAGCGAGAGGTCCCGGGTTCGAACCCGGGCAGAGGCGTTTATTTATTTTGAAGGCTCGTTACTTAAGGTAGTATTATTATTATTATTATTATTATTATTATTATTATTATTATTATTATTATTATTATAGGTATTAACATATAACATTTTATTTATTAGTATTATCATTATTATTAGTATTATAAGTATTTTCATTTTATTTACAACATCATTATTTTTGACATTATTATTATTTATTACTATTTGTATCATTAATATTATAAGAACTATATTATTATTATCATCAATATTACTATAAATATTATTATTATTATTACAATAAAAATTAGTTATAATATATATATACATATATATATATATATATATATATATATATATATATAAATATATATATATGTATGTATGTATGTATATTTAACAAAACTATATCAATATTTTTATGATAAATATTAATTATTATGTAAAGTATATAAAATAAATATATTTAACATAAAAACCATTAAAACATCATTTATATCAATAATAATACATAAATGATTTGATTATAATTATATGTGTTAATATATGTACGAATAATATAGGTTCGTGAATTTGAGGCCAACCATACATTTGTTCAATGTCGTCATATGTAATTTTACTGCAAAATACAGTATGGTGAGTTCATTTGCTCCCTTTTACTCCTTACATTTTTGGGACTGAGAATACATGCGCTGTTTTTACAACTGCTTTATTAAATGCTTTTGAAATATATTTTGAACTGCGAATACATGAAATGCTTTTATAACTATTTGACGAGATAGACACAAGCAAAACATTCCTCGAATGAATTATTATGCAGACGGAAGTTCTGCGGATTATTATTGAATTATGTGGACATGATAATTGCCACCATTGAATTATGTGGACATGATAATTGCCACCATTGAATTATGTGGACATGATAATTGCCACCATTGAATTATGTGGACATGATAATTGCCACCATTGAATTATGTGGACATGATAATTGCCACCAATTGATGTGAATGTTATGTATCGAGAAAATGATTTTTATACACAGGTTATGTGTATTAGTTTTTGTGCACGAGATATGTGTACAGTTACTAAGATTTATGAAAAATGGATTTCGTACACGAGAAAGGTGTACTGTATTTAAAAGATATCGCATGTACATTACAGGTGGGTGTAGGATTCGGGCTCATTTGTACCATGCAGCATTTAAATCTTGTGGTCTATCAAAATGATGAATTTTATTGTTTTATGATAAACCTATAAACTCACCAACCTTTTGGTTGACACTTGAAAGCATGTTTATTCTCAGGTATGAAAGAAATCTTCCGCTGTGCATTTGCTCATTTTTAGAGATATTATTTGGAGTCATTCATGACATATTTCAAAAGACGTTGCATTCGAGTCGTTGAGTTCATCAAGATTATTATTAAGTCAATTATAGTTAGATGTATTATGAAATGGTATGCATGCTGTGACGACCCAAAAATTTCCGACCAAATTTAAACTTAATCATTATATAATTCTGACTTGATAAGCAATGAATTTTAATAAATCTTGAACCTCCGAAAAGAGTTTTACACAAGCTTTTGGTCACCCTTTTATTCCGACGATTCACGAACGTCATAACTTGATTTAATTGTTTAATTGTTTAATTATTGTGTATATATATGGATTTTTATATATTTAACTTAAAAATATGATAATAATATCTCCTTAAGTATATTAACAAAGTATTATATATATATATATATATATATTTTCATATTACTAATTTAAAGAGTTTTCAAACAATATATATATTACTATTTAAACGACGTAATTAACTTATGTTAAAGTGTATTTACATATAATGTATTACGAGTGTAAATACATCCTTACAGGTATTGAATACACTTTATAATATACGAATACATATAAAGGATAGATATACTCGTATTTCTGTTCAATTTCCTCAAAGAAGTCTACTCGTATTCATACGGTATTTTTACCCGTATTATACACAGCTTCTAGAAGTATTTACTATTGGTATATACCAATAGAAATCTGCAATTATTTGTGTAATATGTCATCCATGACCTAATCAATTTAATATATCATGCATGACTTAATACAATTTAACTTATCTTAGATATTTCACTAAAAGCCAAAATTATAAGCTTATAAATAAGGACCATTTTAACTCATTTTTACTCCACATTTTCTTAAACTAAAAACACACACTTGAATGCTCTCAAATCATACATTAATCTCAGAAACTTTTCTCTTCATAATCAAAGTAAAATACTTCTCAAAATCCTTGTTCAATTCCTTGTATAGTTGCTATTTTATTATACTTATAAAACTTGTAAAAACTAGAACTTGTTTTGGTAAACACCAAGCTTGTTTGAAAAACTAATCTAATCTTTCTAAATTAACTCTAATAACACTTATTTATATGTATTATGATGTTATATTAAGTTAATATAAGAACTTATAACTTGTACATATGAAGAACACCTTGAAACTTAACATATATCCTTTAATCTCCATTCGGTAAAAAGCGGACTGTTTTGGGTTGGGAATTAAAAACCTATCTTAGACTTTGAGTTCGAGGCTAAGACTTTGGAAATATGTCAATATATGTAAGTAAGACTTCCAATATTTTTTTCATGATTTTAGACAAAGTGGAAGTATTTTATCAAAAATCATATATTGGGTGGATGCCGGGATTTTTCCAAATCTGTCCACCGACACAAAAAGAGGGTAAAGCTCTAAAAATTACTACTTGGGATGAAATTTTAGAATTGGTTTTGTAAAATTTATTTCTTAATGAATCCATAGCAATTTGATTCACTTTAAACGGAGTTGTAATGAATATTTGGCGAGCAAAACAAAATCTGCTAAAATTAACGTTGTATGGACGAAATTTATATTATAAAAACTATATTAACCATATCCTTGTTAACTTTTCCTATATCCTATATATATTTGGACATGTTATCAGCAGTATAACAAAATATTATAATCTTAGTTAATTCTGTGATTGTATATATGTATAATAATATTCTTGGTACGTCCTAACACAATAAGTATACAATACGTTTTGATAAATCCTAAGACAATACGTACACAATACATCTTAGTTAATTCTAAGACAATACATATACAATACGTCTCTGGGTTGATGCAAAGACAATACATATACAATACGTCGTGGGGTAATTCTAAGATTATATATATATATATATACCGATTATTGGACTGTTGGACTTTTCGGACTATCTTGGACTACTAACAAAGGACTACTAACAATGGAATACTAACATAAAATATTAAAAATTATTATATAAGTATTCTATGAACTTGCTTTATTTTATTCATATATCGTATTATTATCTGAATCGTTATTATTGTTATAGGTTCGTGAATCCAAGAACGACGGTCATATTTTTAATAAGTTGAAAACTTATTATTAATATACTTTTACTACTGTGAGTATATAGTCCCATTTTTAAACTCTACAAATATTTTGGGATGAGAATACATGCATTTTATATTTTACGCCATAGACACAAGTACTTAAAATATATTCTACGTTGAGTTGTACCACTTTGCATATCTTCCCTAATAGTTTGGTAACTAATATTTACATGTTGTAAGAACATGTATACGCGAATCCTATTGATAGATCTATCGGGTTTGACAACCCCAATTGGGCTAGTCGCTCTAGTATCGTAAACGGTTGCATAGTACTTCATTTTTACTACACTTGGTACAGTGTAGGGAGATTTCATAATAAAGGGAATATGCCACATTAATGGTTAAGTATGGTTACCGAAGCGCTCAACAACTTATAGAATACTTTTATACACTTGCGAGTGTACATATATTTATAACTATGAAATCTTGTGGTCTATATTTATATCGATGATAAACCTATATATCTCACCAACCTTTGTGTTGACTGTTTACGCATGTTTATTCTCAGGTCCTTAAGAAAGTATTCCGCTGTTGCATTATCTGAGCAAGCTGTACATGGAGTCTCATACTTTTATTTAAATAAAGTGTTGCATTCAATAAAACCTTTGTCATGTATTATATTCGACTGTTACGTCACGTGTGTAGTATTTGGAAATCGATGTATTTTGGGGATTATTTCTTAAATAATCGCTCACTTGTTTAAAACATGCATTATGTATAATAATGATGTGCTTTTTATGAAACGAATGCAATATTTTCTAAAATGTATCATATAGAGGTCAAATACCTCGCTATGAGACCAATGAGAACGTACTGCGTTTATAGTAATATGGATGGGTCGTTTCACATGCCGTCAACTTTCGATGTAAAGAAAGTTTGTCTTTTAAAAACGAATGCAATGTTTGTAAAATGTATAATATAGAGGTCAAATACCTCGCAATAAAATCAACTATTGTGAATCGTTTATAATCGGTATGAACGGGTCCTTTCAACACACACACACACACACTAACACTCTGGTTTATTTTTTGCAACTGATAACCATTTTTCAGCATTTTACATATTTTAATTAATTTAACTTTGCCTTATTTGCACTTTCTACCCTCCCCACCAAAACCATATTATGGGAGGTCCTTAAACTAACTTTGTATCTCTAGTCCCTTTTCAACTTAACTAACAAACCTTAAATATTATCCATTTATTTTTATACAAAATAATACCAACAATAAATATCAATTTTAAATTCCATAAAATATTACCTTAATTAATTGGGATGTTACAACTCTCCCCCTGTTGGATTGTTCGTGTCCTCATGAACCAATCATGGTGCAACGATGGATAATACTTCATAAGCCATTCTTCGGGTTCCCACGTACATTCGGAACCCTTTCTAAATTGCCATAACACTTTGCTTAATCTTTTGATCCAAAATCTTTATTGGCTTTTCCGCATATCTTAACTTATCGTCAACCTCAATCTCATTTAGTGGAACATACGTTGATTCATCCGTCAAACACTTTCTTAATTGTGACACGTGAAACGTGTCATGTATGTTACTCAATTCATCGGGCAAGGCCAAACGGTAAGCTACCTTCCCGACTCTCGTAACTATCTCAAATGGTCCCACAAATCTTGGACCTAATTTTCCCCTTTTTCGAAAACGAATTATACCCTTCCACGGGGAAACCTTAAGCATTACTTTATCACCAACTTGAAATTATATTGGCTTCCTTCTTTTATCCACATATGACTTTTGTCGATCTTGTGCCGCTTTCATTCTTTCACGAATTTGATCTATCATTTCGGTAGTTTGTTGCACTACTTCCGTGCTTCCTAATTCCCTTTGACCCACTTCACCCCAACATATTGGGGTTCTACACTTTCTCCCATACAACATCTCATAAGGTGCCATTTTGATGGTACAATGATAACTATTGTTGTACGAAAATTCAACTAAAGGTAGGTGAGTATCCCAACTACCATCAAAATCGATGATACACGCCCTCAACATATCCTCAAGAGTTTGGATAGTTCGCTCACTTTGACCATCCGTTTGTGGGTGAAATGCGGTGCTTATATGCAACTTGGTGCCCATCTCTTCTTGAAACTTCCTCCAATATCGTGAGGTAAATCAGATGTCACGGTCCGAAACAATGGAAACCGGCACTCCATGCCTTGCAACAACCTCCTTCATATATAATTTAGACATTGCTTCCGACGATGAAGCTTCTCTTATTGCCAAAAATAATGCACTCTTAGTTAATCTATCAACAATAACCCAAATGGCGTCGTGTTTTCGAGGGGTTTTAGGCAACTTAGTCACTAAATCCATCGTGATATGCTCCCATTTCCATACCGGTATCTCTAGTGGTTGAAGTTTACCATACGGCATTTGATGATCGACTTTCACTTGGAGGCAAGTCAGACACTTACGAACATACTTTACTATATCTCTCTTCATTCCTGGCCGCCAATAGTCTTTTCTTAGGTCCCTATACATTTTCGTAGCACCGGGGTGAATCGAACACTTAGATTTGTGAGCTAAGTCGAGGAGCTCACTTCTAGCACCGCTTTGTAAAGGTACCCAAATTCTTCCATATCTAAGCCTTAGACCACGGGAATCTACTATAAAATCATTAACTTGCCCTTTGATTCTTTCTTTCCTCACGTTTTTGGGGGTTAATGCTTCATCTTGCGCCACTCAGATACTATCGAATATTTGGGGTGATATTACCATGACTAAACTCGTTACCTTAATCGGTTGGTGGCTCGACTTCCTACTAAGAGCATCCGCCACCACATTCGCCTTCCCGGGGTGGTACAAAATTTCACAATCGTAATCTTTCACCAAGTCGAGCCCTCTCCTTTGCCTATCATTTAAATCTCTTTGATCGAACAAGTAATTTAAGTTTTTATGATCGGTATAGATAGAGAACTTTACACCATAAAGATAATGACGCCATATTTTCAAGGCAAAAACCACAGCCGTTAATTCTAGATCATGAGTGGGATAACGTTTTTCATGTATTTTCAATTGTCGAGAAGCATAAGCTATGACTTTCCCGTTTTGCATTAGCACGCATGCCAAACCTTTCTTAGAAGCATCACAATAAACTGTCATATTTTCATTCCCTTCCGGTAAGACTAGTATAGGGGCTTGAACAAGTTTCTCTTTAAGGAGTTGAAATGCTCGTTCTTGCTTTTCTTCCCATTTCCATTGCACATTCTTGCGGGTTAACTTTGTGAGTGGGGTGGCTATTCTAGAAAAATCTTGTATGAACCGTCGATAATACCCCGCTAAGCCTAGAAAACTTCTAACTTCGGTGGGATTCATAGGTGGTTCCCATCTCATTATCGCTTCAATAGTTCAATCTTTGTCGGATCAACACAAATACCCTTCTTATTAATGACATGTCCTAAAAATTGAACTTCACGAAGCCAAAACTCACACTTAGAGAACTTAGCGAACAACTTTTCTCTCCTTAAAGTTTCTAACACTTGTCGTAAATTTTAACACCCGTTAAAATCCATTAACGGCGATGTTAACTCTGGTCCCAGTGCTTGGCTTGACTTCTACGTAACAGCAAAGTTCTACAGCGGAAGCAAAATACCTGAGAATAAACATGCTAAAAAGTGTCAACCAAAAGGTTGGTGAGTTCATAGGTTTATCATAAACAATGATTTTGATAATAATAATAATAGATCACAAGATTTTAATTTCCATAAATATCCTTACACCGCAGTGTAATAAAAAGATTCTACAACCATGGGCACCTGGTAACAAGCCTTATCGATAATAATATAATAATGAATACCCCTTATGTCTATAGAACACCGAATCAAGTGCGATAAATACCCTCGAAGTACTAAACATCCGTTGACTGCTAGCGCGACTAGCCCGAATGGGGTTGTCAAACCCGATAGATCTATCAATAGGATTCGCGCCTATGGTACAGAGACCAATAGATTACGTTACCAAGCTAGGGGAATATTTGTGATTCTAACCCACGTAGAATTTAGTTTAGTACTTGTATCTATTTTGTAAAACAGATATAAAACATTGCATGTATTCTCAGCCCAAAAATATATATAAAAAGGGAGCTATGAAAACTCACGATACGATATTTCGTATTAAATATGTGTATGATGGCACTGAACAAGTGCAAAGTTGTCCTCGGATTCACGAACCTATATCAAGTATATATATTAACACATATACTCGTAATCGAATAAGTTTATATATATATTTCAGTTGCTATATATTTCTATATATATACTTTTCTATATATATATATATATATTCTATATATAAGTATTAATTTGATAAAATAATATTAATAATGATAATGAATAAAGAGTTATATTATTTTGTAATAATAATAATAATAATATTCATAATGATAATGATACTAGTAATAAAAATGTTAGTAATAATAATGATATAGTTTTAATAATAATAAAAATGATAATTTTTGTAAAAATAATAATAATACAGTTTTAATAATAATAAAATGTTATATGTTAATAATAATAATAATAATAATAATAATAATAATAATAATAATAATAATAATAATAATACTAAATGATACTAATACTTAGTAATAATAATACTAACAATAATAATATAATATTAATACTTAATAATAACAATAATAATAACAATAATAATAATAATTATAATAATAATAATAATAATAATAATAATAATAATAATAATAATAATAATAATAATAATAATTATAATTATAATTATAATTATAATTATAATTATGAGAAAGGAAACTACCATATATAGCTTTTTCAAAAAAAATATCCAAGACGGGACTCGAACCCGAGACCTCTAGCTCCCCTGTAACACCCTCAAACCATCCCACCATCCTTACTTTTCTGATTAAAACCCCAGACTATATTTATTTAACCATATATTCTGTGTCCTTATACCTTCTTCTTCTTCACTTATTCAATCCATTCCAAAATCATTTCTAATCTCAATAATTGTTACAGAATCGAATTTAGGACTTAATATCCAACACATATCCAATTATTTGAGATTAATTAATAAAAAAAATAATAAAAAATTTAAGAGTGTTGCTACTTTTCGCTACACTTTAAGAAAGAAAAAAATGATTTTTGAATTTGATCACGTGATGGACTTTGATTATAACATGAAATAGTTTGTAAATCATTCATAGAAACTATTGAAATCATCAATTTGACTTAAAACATAAAAACGAATTCGAATTCCTCTATGAACACTTCGTTTGACTTTTTGAATTTTAAAGTTTGACTCAAGAATTCGAACTCGATACAATGAATTGGAATTTGAAAATTTTCAGATAGTTTAAGTAGACGATTCCTAACAACACTGCAATTATAGATTTTGTAATGGATTTCAAAATCGAGCTTTTAAATATGGAGTTCAAGAACAGGGTATCGAGAGAAAAAAATAAATAAATAAAATGATTCTGTGTTGATTAATGAATTGCTGTAGTGGATATGAATGTGAGAATAACAGATGCAATTCGTTTGTTTTATAACAAAAAGTGATCAACATGAATACAAATTCATAACCAGTATGAATAAATAAAATATATATCAGAGATAAAAAAATAAAAAAAATGGATCACGATGATAAATAAAAAAATAAGCTGATCATGATATAAAAAAATAAACAGATCAGTACATTGTTTTTGACTTTTATTTTTTTATTTGATATTATTAATATATATTAATAAATATATTAATAACTAATTAATAAATATATTAATAATAATAATTTGATAATATTATTAATAATAATAAAAGTAATAATAATGATAATAATAATATTATTAATGATAAATGATGATAATATTAATATGACAATATTAATAATAAAAATGATAATTTTAATTATAATTAATAGTAATGATAATAATCATTATAAAGTGTTAATAATAGTAATAATATTATAAATAATAAGTTGTATTAATAATAATAATGATATTTATAATAATCTTATCACTTTTAGTAAAAGTGATAATACTAATAATATTAAATGTTATTAATAATTATTACTAATAATAATGTTAGTAATAGTTGTAATAATAATACTTCATGATGATGAGTGATATATTAAAAATGATATTAATAATAATATTAATATAACGAATTGATACTAATGCATAATTATTTACGAAGGATTGTTCGTGAATCGTCGGAATTATATAACAGTTAGGTTTGAATTTAGTCGCAAATTTCCGGGTTGTTACAGTATCCCCCTGTTAATAGAAATTTCGTCCTAAAATTTAGTTGTTGTCATCAGTCGGCGTTGTTTGTAAACAGGTGAGGATATTTTAGTTTTATTTGGTCTTCACATTCCCAGGTATGATCGGGCCTTGCGTGAATTCCAACAGATAGAATATTATTTTGTTTCAAGAGTTTAAATCATACGAACCATAAATTCTACCTGTTCTTCTATGAAGTGCATTTTATCATTAATGCGGAGGTTATCTAAAGGATTTAACAAGAGTGTCATTGATTAGGTTTTCTCAGAAAGGGATAATGACACTATACAAGCATTTCAATACACATGAAATGTGTTATGAATAATAGTGAGCTTATTTAAACCTTGAGCGTTTATGCCACAATATTAGGGTAGACAAAACAGAGAGGAGTTCATGAAAATCACAGTCGTGAAATTTGATAGAGATCGTTATTGTTGATAAAAAAAATATTTTAATGATGAATATGTGTTAAAAAATAGAGTTTTATCATCGTTGAGTAATATGAATAAAACGATTCGATTATAGGAAGAGAATAAACGAAGCTATCACAAAAGAGTGAAATGAGGAAATTAAATATTCGCTTTAACTTTTGATATGGTTAAAGTTGATTTTCGGAATTCAAGGGATTTAAAGAAAATCTTCGTAATCTTTATAAGATTTGATTCTCCGGTATTTAAGGAAATTAGGATTTTCTTTGATTAAATGCGGTGAATTGCCTCGATTGCTGTGTCTAGAATTTCGCTATAAATTAGCTTCTTCCGTTTCATTATCTTCACCACTTCCATACTTTCTTCCTCAATTCATACTTCCAAAATATTCGTCAACATGCTTCATCCAGTTCTAATTCTGGATATAGTCCTAACTTTTATATCTATCGTTCTTCTTTTTCATCTGTCACCGGAAGAGTCAGTTTACTTCTACTATGCTCTTGGATTTATAGTGTTTTTAGTTCTCCCGTGTCTTTATAATGTTATACGCATTGATATACACGGTTTGTAATTTTGGTGTTGTTATCGGGTTTTATATTTTCCTTTATATTTCGAAGTTCCATGCTTTTGTTTTCTCTTCTCGACCTTAAGTAAAGCGAGTAATGGTCCAGAATTTGTAGGTATGGAGTTTCGAATGATCATAATATACAAAGCAGAAAGAAAGGTAATAGCACGATTTAATTTGTCAAATTACCAGAATATCCGAAAAAAACGAATCATCAAAAAAAATATTTTCTTGATATGTTTAGAGGTTAAATAGAATGAAAGAGTTATGTAACATGGTTCATGATGAGGGTATGATCTGTGAACCTTTATCACGTTCCATTAGAAACTCAGCATGACTTACTGTAATATAATCACATTGGCCCGACGTCATTATATTATACTAACTCATGCTTCAATTCCCAACACTTCTCCAAAATTCATTCATAATTTATACTTAGGTTTTACAGAAGTTTCCAATATAATGTAATACAGATAGCACGAAGACGTATATAATTTCGGAAGAGAATATTTATGAAAATATCTTCAGAAATATCGAATATATTTATGATGATATTTTTTCTAAGTTCGAAAGTTGATGAAGAAAAAATTTTCGCAAGCTTTTAACATGACTTCGGAGCAAGATATTCTCTAAAGATTTCATCGGATCCAGAATTACCTGGATTCTTTGAATATAGGGTTTGGTCCTTGTATTTGTCCTTGGTCTCCTTCATGGTTAGCTCAATCCGTTTTTCAGTTCCAAATCTGAGCTTTTTCAATACGTCATTCTTTATCATCAAACTTTTGGCCATTAAGACCATCTATAGCTTTTGCTGCTTCATCAGCATTCACAATGTTAACATATCTGAATCGTTGGTTATCAATCCGAGGTGTGTTCAAGAATTTTGAAGAGTTTGAACGCAGATGGTAATCGTCAAGATACATATAATGTTCTAGAATTTTGAACGAATATTTTTCTGGGTTTTATGAATAGAAGTGATGTTCTAGCACAGTTTTGAAGTCAAAGTATAGCTTTGAAAGACGTAGGAATCTAAGAGTGATGTCCTGTTAAATCTTGACTTGGATTCTGTTCTGTCAAAATTAGAATATGTAATTGAATTTGTATCCAAATGGTTGTTCTTTAGTGAACGGATACATATATCTTGTGAATGTAAGTAGTATGGCTATTGAATCAGAATTGAAGAATGTACAATGTAACATATTAATGTGAGATATAAATATTTCTCGGGTATTACCTACCCGTTAAAATATTTTTAACATTACCAGTTTGTACAACAGAATATTTAATTACAATCTTTATGAAAATATACGTACATATATATTTTCCTTCAGATGTAATCATGGATTTAATGAGTTAATATTAAATTAAGCTCATTTGATTTACAGTTGGAACGAGAATAAATAATCTCTAAAACCTTAGAGATTACATAATCGTCGCGGAATATTTCTCTAATGAAGTTATGAATCAATACTACATCGTTCATTGTTATTGATATACCTCGGTATATGATATTGGTGCTCGTGGAATTCTTGTGAAATTCGCAAGGCACGAATGATGTTTTCTAAAAAGTTTCGAGTACTTCGAAAATGAAAGTATACAATCAAACATGTATTTGAATAATACACTTGGTTTATTATGAAATGGAATTCAATGAGTTGAAACAGAGATTGTAGTTAACGATGGTTATGTTATTAATGAAGGATATACATTATAACATATTAGTTATATGAATTAACCAAGTAGTACATACTAGTTAAGATTCACACGTAATAGCTTAGTACAAAAAGATTTATTATTGTTCCAAACCATATATATATATATATATATATATATATATATATGTGTATATATATATATATGTATATATATATATATATATATATATATATATATATATGAGAAGTATACATATATAATTTGTTAGGAAAAATGAGTCAATACATCTTAACTCATTATTACTATTATTCCTTGATGGCTGTGGTGTTGCTGTCTTCAGTAATTTCGAAGTTTGCGGAGCTTGTGATGCTGCTGGTGCTTTCAGTGTTTGCGGTGCTGGTGATGTTGGCGGTACTGCAGGTACTGGTGGTGCTGGTTATGCTGCTGGTGCTGCTGATGCTCGTAGATATTGCACCATATTCTCCAGATCCACCACTTGAGCGCGAAGCTCGTTGACTTCTTCTATTAAACCGGGATGATTGGAGGTTCGGATGAGTGGATGAATAAGATCTAGAATTTTTGATATTATATAATCGTGACGGGATATTCCTTGGTCGCTTGGAGTTCCTTTGTCTTGATTAACACCTAAACATGAGCTAATCTCGTCATTAACATAATTCAAACGAATTTACATCTTTCAAATGCTTACAACACTTTCATAAACTTACACATTGGACTTAATCTTTCTTAATCCCCTTTTTCACCTCATCAATCACATGAACATTCATATACATAAAATTCTTAACTATTCTTTTTCACTTTTCTATTATAACAAACATTATCATACAAACATCATTTTCCTAAATATTCAAGTTCTCTAATTTAATCCATACAATTAAGAACTTAACCTTCTTAACAACAATTACTTATAACAATTTCAACAATTCCAAAACATAAACTTTCTTCTTCACAATTTAGCTAAATCTCATAATCATCTTCATTGAGGCATTTCATCAAACACCTAGTGTGCATGACTTGATTCTAGACTACTAGCAACACCAAATTCACCCTTTTGTTTCACACATTCATATAGCAAGTTCATACATGAACTTACATCGAAACATCAATTAAAATTCATTTTTAATCATACAAATGTGCACACTCACAATAATAACAACTTATAAACTTGAGATTCACATAAAAACACCCAATTTAGTGATACATAAGACTTAGAAGTTCATACTTTGTCTTTGAGATTTATGAACCCTAATTGTGCACAATTGAAGAGGAGATTGAAAGATTGCAACTTGTTATGATGATTAAAGCATACTAGATCACTTGAATTTTTGCTTGCATGTTATCAAATCTTCTAATGGAGGATTTCTCCTTCTTCCTTGTTTGGGTCACCACACACACACACACACACACACACACACACACACACTAACACTCTGGTTTATTTCTTGCAACTGATAACCATTTTTCAGCATTTTACATATTTTAATTAATTTAACTTTGCCTTATTTGCACTTTCTACCCTCCCCACCAAAACCATATTATGGGAGGTCCTTAAACTAACTTTGTATCTCTAGTCCCTTTTCAACTTAACTAACAAACCTTAAATATTATCCATTTATTTTTATACAAAATAATACCAACAATAAATATCATTTTTAAATTACATAAAATATTACCTTAATTAATTGGGATGTTACAAGCAAAGTGATGAATCTGGGCTTCAAACTACATGGAATCATGTGAAGTATGCCAAATTCAAGGTTGCTTCAATCAACCTGGCCAAAACCTTCAATACCAATACCAAACTCTAATTAAAATCAAACAACAATTTCATCTCCACCTCCATCAAATTTATCAATTAATTTCAAGCCAAAACCCTAAATTATAAGAATGAATCAAACCTCTTATTCATGTATTGGTCCATCGACAAGCTTTTGTTTGGTGACGAAACTTTAATTTCAAAAAAGCTAGAATCAAACATCAATTGATTCGGTCGAATTTATAACCGGAACCACCACCTTGTTAATGTTGAAGCCTGACTCTGAAAAAAATAGACCACTAAGAAAACGAGATTCAGATCTAATCACTGTTGGACACATCGCCCAAACTACCGTCGCCGTCGTTGCCATCTGCCGTCACATTTTTGAAACAAGGTTAATTATGGTTGATAAATGTTTAATAGATCTTAAGTTTGATTTGATAATTTTTAAATTAGACTTATGTATTTGAGTTTGGGTTTTGAAAAGAAATTTACGAATCAGGGTTTAAAATTATTGTTCATACCTTTTTTGAACATCATTTCTAATTTTGTAGATGAAAGAACGAGCGAAGGTGGTGATCTTGTTTACAGTCGAATTAGATTGAAAGAGAAAAGGAATTAAACGCGTTTTAATTACATAACTACCGGGTTTTAATTAAAAGACAATAATATCCTCATGTGCAGGTCATGTGAGGCCCCAAAACGTTAAAATTAGACAGACGTTATGGTGTTGGACCCCCCGTGAAACATCTGCAAACTATAGTGACCCTCCAAGGTGAAAAAAATTCTTTTGGACTCTACTTGTTGAGTTGTTGTATTGAATAAACCACAGGAACCCCCATACAATTTTGTCATATATATACATATATATATATATATATATATACATATATATATATATATATATATATATATATATATATATATATATATATATATATATATATATATATATATATATATAGATTTAATCAAGAGGGAAGCACTTTTTTGGGAGAAGTAATTTTTTTCGTTTTTTTCAATTTTTTTTTCAGGCATCAAAGATCACATGAAAATATGAACATTTAAAAAAGACACTTTGTGACGAATATTATTATTTTGGCGGTAAAACGCCCGAAGAAAAAAAATGAAAACATTCAATGCATTTAATGTTTTGATTATGAGTTTTTTTAATGTGTTAGAAATTAGGGTTTAAAAATTTGAGGGTTAAAGTTAGGGTTTAGAAATTAGGGTTTTGGGTTTAGAAATTAGGGTTTAGATTGAATATTTTAACACGAACGGTTTAGAGTTTAGAGTTTAGAGTTTTGGGTTTAGGGACTAAACTCAAAACACTAAACTCGAAAACCTAAACTCTAAATCGGGTTAAATTTTGAAAAAAACACATCACACAAGATGAAAACAAAACGATGCAAATAAACTCGAAATCAAAACATTCAATGCATCGAATGTTTTCATTTTTTTTCTTCGAGCATTTTATAGCCAAAATAATAATATTCATCACAAAGTGTCTTTTTTTAAATGTTCATATTTTTACCTAATTTTGATGTCTGAAAAAAAAATCAAAAAAAACTAATTTTTTTTTAAATTACCTCTCCAAATTTCTCCCCAAAAAAGTGCTTCCCTCTTGATTATGACTATATATATATATATATATATATATATATATATATATATATATATATATATATATATATATATATTGAAAGGATTTAGAGAGAACTTGACATATGAGAGAACACATAGCACCATGTTATTTCACTTCCATGCCGAGCCTTTCTTAGCACCATGTTATTTCACTTATTTCACTCACATTAGTAAAGGTATTTTCGTCCTATCGCATCAATTCATTCATAAACATAAATTAGGGTTTAGAAATTAGAGTTTAGAAATTAGGGTTTAGATTTAGGGTTTAGATTGAGTTTTTAACACGAACGGTTTAGAGTTTAGGGTTTAGGGCTTAGGGACTAAACCCAAAACATTAAATCCTAAACCCTAAGCCCTAAACTCTAAATCGGGCTAAATTTTGAAAAAAATTCGGAAAAAAATATTTTTTTTTTGAAAAAAGTTAATTTTTCCACGTCAGCAGGTTGACTGCCACATCAGCACAGATTGAGCCACGTGTCGGTCTGTGCTGACATGGCAGTCAGTCTGGCTGATGTAACATCCCGCCTTTTTCCGTTTACTTTTCCGTTTAACTATTTAAGTTCCGTTATATGTTTATAACACATCCCGTTAATATGCGTTGAATTATCTCGTTTAGGTAATTCCCGCACCCGGTTTAAAGTTGAGGGACCAAACTTGCCAAAGGTTGAAACATTTGACTAGGTCAAAGAGTCAACCCCTTTTCATCCCTTCATTTCACCTCCTCTTCCTCTTTTTACTACTTTCAAATCCTCTCAACATTCAAACACAAATTCATCATCTAAATCCGGAATAAGGAGCTAGCAACAAAACAAAATACATATTCGTGATCCTCTCTTCATCCTCTTCGATTTGATACCAACTTCATCACTTTTGGGTAACATTTCTAAAACACTAGATTTCTTTAAATTCGTGTTCTTGACTTAAAAGTATGTTAATTAGTGTCTATGGCTCATTGTGATGTCGTGTATGTAATTTGTATGCTCGATTTGTTGTTTTTGGTGTAACTAGTTCATTATGAAAATTGCTTGCTAAATCCTTGATTTTGGATGATCAAATGTTGTTAGATTGTTAAAGTGCATGTTTTAAAAGTGTTACTAGCATCATTAGCTTCATGTTGATGTATAGGTTGATTAAAGAAACTTCATTAACATGATTATTGTTTTTGTGATGCTTGACTAGGGTTTGATAAGCTTTATATGAACTTTGATGCACCAAATGCTATGAAATATTGTAGATAAGAGTTTTGTTGCAATGTGTGTTTGATTACCTTCGAAACCGCATATCATACATGTAAATTGGTTTCCCGAATCATGAAATGCGTTTTAGAACTTGAAACTTTGATTATGAATGTTTAATACGGTTTTTGGTTGTTGTAAGTGTTGAATTGCTTGATGAAATGTTTCTAGGTGTTTTCCTCGTCAAATTACCTTTCCGATGATATATGATACATGTTCTAAGTGTTTTCGGGTCATAAATTAGGTTAGTTTGATATTTGGTTCGTGCACTTAGGAAATACAGCAAACAGGGCCTGGAAACCGATCAGGACGCCGTCCAGATACTGGGGACGCCGTCCCACCTTTTGAACCTGGATGCCGTCTAGGATATCAGGACGCCGTCCCACCCTTCATTTTGGGACGCCGTCTAGCCATTTGGGACGCCGTCCCATTGTACTAAAACTGGCTGTTTGGGTTGTCATTTGACGAAAAATGTTTGGGATGTTCTAGACCCCCAATTCACTTGCAACTTGTTTTAACATGCTTGTATATGAATAACTAGCATAGAAAATTTGTCCGAGACCCGACCCGAACATGTTGACTTTTCCGTTGACTTTGACCAGACCAAGTTTGACTTTTTGTCAAACTTAACCAAATGATTATGCAACCCTCCTAACTTGTTTATATACTTGTACCTTGCATGAAACTTGACAATTTGATTGCACATGCTACATAATCGAGTCGTATTGAGCCATAGGACTAATTGAACATCTTTGACCCTTCGTGACTATCGTTATTGATACAACCTATTTGTTTAGGTCAAGACTAGCATTGTTCTTTGCACACGTTACTTGTCGAAGTACTTTTTGGTTCGTGCATACAAGGTGAGATCATAGTCCCACTTTTACTCTTTTTGAACTTACTTTTGGGATGAGAAAACATAAACGTTCTTTTAAACTACGTGAACACAAGTACAGGGAAAACAAACATTCTACATACGAGTTTGAACACAAATCCTCAATTCGATTATCATTAGTTACATCAGATGGTGTAAGCGAGAACTTATGTTATATGGCCATATGGGTTTGACAAACCCTCACTTCGGACGGTTCGCTACCGTCTACGGGTGAAATATATTTTCGGGAAACAGTGTATGTTCTAACACTATTATTACGGGGTTCAACGGACGGAATGTTAAGCTTTGATAATTGAGTGCTCGTGAATATTAACTTTTAGAATGTACTATGACTTTATCGATGTTGCAAATCTTGTGGTTCAATTTACTTTTACTCACTTACTTATTTAAACCTATGATTTCACCAACGTTTTCGTTGACAGATTCTCTATGTTTTTCTCAGGTCCTTGAACTTAGGTGATACATGCTTCCGCTCATACTTTTTGATACTTGCATTGGATGTCGAGTATACTTGCATACGTGGAGCGTCTTTTTGACTACTTTTAATCGTGTCGCACGTGTTTCATACAAACTTTAAACATTGTTATGTACTTGTTATGGAAACTACGTTTGTAAACTTTGAAACATCCTTATTTATGAAATGAATGCGACATATTTTTCGGTCAAACTTTGTTATAAAGACTTACGACCATGTAATGGACCATACGTAGATGACGCCGTCATTTGACGATTGTAATTCCCCGCATATTAACGGGATGTGTTATAAACATATAACGGAACTTAAATAGTTAAACGGAAAAGTAAACGGAAAAAGGCGGGATGTTACAGCTGATGTGGCAGTCCGCATGATGACGTGGCATGCTGACGTGGAATTAAAAATAATTTCAGAATTTTTTTTCCAGAAAAAAATTTCCTGGAATTTTTTTTTCAAAAGAATAGGTGCATATGGTAGGTACATGTACATTAATACGTGAGTTCTCTAAGTTCTCTCCCTACCCAAGTTCTCCATGGATCCTAACCTAATATATATATATATATATATATATATATATATATATATATATATATATATATATATATATATATATATATATATACATACTAGGTTTTTGAGCCCTTGCGTTGCACGAGTGTGTAAATAACCGTGTAAAAAAATCTAATTTGCAGTTCATATTGGTATGTAAATAGCGATATTAAAAAAAATAGGAAAATTATAAAATTATTTAAGAGCCCGTGTTGTTGAAAACTTTTAAAAATTATTTTGAGTTTAAGAGCCCGTGGTGTTGACAAATTTTAAAAATTTCTTTTGAGTTTAAGAGTCCGTGGTGTTGACGAATTTTAAAAGTTCTTTTGAGTTTAAGAGCCCATGGTGTTGATAAATTTTAAAAGTGATTTTGGGTGGTGTTAGTAACTTAATGTCTACAATTTTTTTCTCATCATTAATATCTTTTTAATATATAAATTATATATTACGTAATATTTATAGTACATTGAAAATTTGTCATGGAACGTAACATTACTAAGTATAAGTTATATTATTTTACAATAATTATATACAATTATGTTTTAAATAAAATGTAACCACCGAGTTTAATTTTAGAAACGTTGTTAGTAATTTTAGCAAAATAGTGGTACTCGGGGGAGTCGTCATGTATAATTAATATTATAATAGTTATTTGCGTGTTCATAAATATTTTAAGGACTTAAACTGTAAATTCAAATCACTTTCATATTTATTGCTAAAAAGAAATGCTCCGTTGGTAGTGCTTCGAAGCTCCGTTTCGAATACAATTTATTGCGTTTTGTTCGTAAAATTATTTCGAGTTGCACGGTGATGGCGGTGGAACCTAACTCATGACGAACAGAAAGATTAATCCGTTGTAAACATTTGGTGGGTTTTAATATATATTCCTAATATAATAATATATAATATATAATATATACTACCAAAACAACTACGGGCCTAACATAAATATAAGGGGCTAAGAGCAATAATAGTAATTAATTAATTAATAATAATAATAATAATAATAATAATAATAATTATAATTAATAATTAATAACAATAATAGTAGTCCGCTAACAATACATATATGTTCATAATTTTTGGCTTTTCTTGACCGAAGATAAGTTATTAACTTATATTTGGAACTAATATTAATTTAATATTAAAAAAATGTAATTAGTTTAATAATATATATAATATAGATATATAGATATATAGATATATTATATATAGATACAAACATTTTAAAATAACTTTCAACCACAATTAAAAATAACTTTTTCGTTTTTATATATATATATATATATATATATATATATATATATATATATATATATATTCGATTCTCCGTCTGCTCGTTGTAATTAACACATAATTAAAATACGTTTCAACTAGTTTTGTAATTTTATCTATTACTTTTTTTATATCAAAAATACATATCTTTAACCACAATTCAAGTATCCATTATTATAAGTTTCCAATTCAATATATTGCTCTAGGCCTCTAGCTATATAGCTAGCTAAGGTACAAAACGGTTTTTTTAATTTAATAATTTAATTTAATTTAATTTAATGTTTTATTTTAATATATATATATATATATATATATATATATATATATATATATATATATTATATATTATATATATATATGAAATGAAAATGAAAATGAAAATGAAATGAAATTGAAAATGAAAAGTAGAATTTAGAGAAATTCCGAACAACGTGGGAGGGAATCCCAGCTAAAGCTAAACGCGAAAAATAAGAAAACACAAAGAAAGAAAGAAACGAAGACATACTCGTCATTTATTCATCAACAATACCACGCAAATTTAGGGATTTTTTAATTTCTTCGAAAATTACTCAAAATTAACATCAAATTTCACATTCAATCAACTCGATCTCATCTCCGCTACTTCATTTCTGACTCCAATTCATCAATTCTACTTCCAGTTTGTAACTACTATTATTTTACGTCGTTGATTAGTTAAGTAATTTGTTGAATTTGGTTAATGAGGTGAAATTAGAAGGTGTAGCTGATCTGGTTTTGTTTAGACTGAAGTGATTTGAAACGCTGCCGTTTCCCGATCTGATCCAAAGTTTAGTTGGAGATGGTATGTGTTGTTATATGTATTTAATTTGAAGTTTTTATTTGAATTTATTCAGTTATTAACGATATATTGTTAATGTCGGTGATTTGAGGTGAACTGATTCAGCTTGTTGTTGTGTTTACTTTGTGAAATTTATATTTTTTATGTGTTTAATATTATTAATTATTAAAAATTAAAATTAAAATTGTTATTTCGGAAATGAATGACTATATGACTGAAATTGTAAGGAAGTTGTATTGGTAGGTGGTTTAATGTCAAGATGTTATAATGATGAATATGTAAGTGTATTTTTTTTTTTTATTTTTTATTTTTTTATTTTTTTATTTTTTTTTGTAACTTGAATTTATATACATAGCTGATATGTTTAATTATGCATTTTATAAATAAAAGAATATAACCATATCTATAATATGTTTTTCGTTAACTAAATGACTGTTATTTATATACATGGATGTTGAGTTCTCTATTTAAACACCACTAGACACCTGATTAAAGAGGTTTGTAAATTACATCTTTTTGGTTCCTTCAGTCAGGACCTTTTTCTGTTGTACTTTCGAATAACTGACCTAGTTTATGTTATCTACGTAGACAAGCTTACGTGAAGTTGATACTGTTTTACATTTGTTTGATAGACACAGATATTTATTAGCTTATTAAGTTAAACTTAACGGCTGTAGGAGGCATTTGTAATCTTGGAACCGCACATATCGTGTTGGCCAGTAAACCACAAGGATTTTTGATGTTATATTTAAATCTGTTAATTCATGTTGCGGGCTCTTAGGTATAGTATAGTAATGGAACTGGTAGACTTTCGCTTATAGTGACGTATATCTATTAAATAATTAGGTCTTTAGGTAATGTTTGTAGACATTAAACTTCTTAAATCATTGTTTTGATATTTAGTTATTATGGAATATTTTCATTTCTCACACTTTGTACAGCATGAGTTATTTTGATGATCATAAAAATATAAAATTGTACTCTAACAGAATTGTAACTTAACTTAGTTGACATTGGCAGTTGTTAAAGATGAATAATTTTCTAATTTTGGTACGTTTGTAGGCGGCGGTCAGTTTAGGGGTCGGGTCACTTGTGTGGGTAGAGGATCCAGATGACGCTTGGATAGATGGAGAAGTTATTGGGGTTACTGGTGACGATATCAAGGTTGCTTCTACTTCAGGCAGAACAGTGAGTATTTTTAATCTATTGCTTTTAGCAATAATAATGTTAAAGCTGATATTTTTTCATGAACTTCAATTGTAACCCTCTCCCATTTTAATTTTTCATCTTTTTCTGATTAGAAAATTAGTACGAGAAATATGTTTTTGAATAATTTGGATTTTTCATCTTTTTCTTTTTTGATGCTAATTCTAGGTTGTTGCCAAGTCATCAAATGTGTATCCAAAAGATGCCGAAGCACCGCCATGCGGAGTGGATGACATGACAAAGCTGGCTTATTTGCATGAACCTGGTGTTTTAGCTAACTTAAGATCAAGATACGATATTAATGAAATATATGTGAGTGTCTTTTTTTTTTCTTCTTTTCTACTCATATCTCAGTATGTAATTGAAGCTAACTAACTCATATGGGGCTTGCAGACATATACAGGAAGTATATTAATAGCCGTAAATCCTTTCACTAGATTGCCACATTTGTATGATAGCCATATGATGGCACAGTACAAAGGGGCGGCCTTTGGGGAATTGAGCCCCCATCCTTTTGCAGTTGCGGATGCGGCATACAGGTAGTGGTTTACTATAAGTTGCAGTTTTGATCCTTTCACTTATAAACGGGTTGGTTTGCGTTATTTTGTATCTCTGTAAAGAGTAAAGTGAACAAGTAAAATGAAAAAAGTTGGCTCTGGTCCAATGCGTGAAATGATTTTTAAAGCATTATGACAATAGTTCTTTAAATGTTATAATTATTTCTTATGATCAAATGGCAAGGGTTTATCTGGTAATGTTTACAACCCAAAATTACCTTTTTTTTTTTTTTTTACTTTTCCATATCGCCCATTTTCCACCTCTGTTTCAAACTCACATTGTAGTATTGTGATCAAGGAAATACAATACATTTGTTTAAAATGAGCAAATCGAGTATTATGGTGCAGAGTTATGATCAATGAAGGGATAAGTCAGTCAATTTTGGTAAGTGGTGAGAGTGGAGCTGGTAAAACTGAAAGCACTAAACAACTGATGCGATATTTGGCTTACATGGGTGGTAGAGCTTCTACCGATGGAAGGAGTGTCGAACAGAAAGTCCTAGAGGTGTTTACTCTTCTCTCTCTCTCTCTCTCTATATATATATATATATATATATATATGTGTGTGTGTGTGTGTGTGTGTGTGTGTGTGTGTGTGTGTGTATTAGTGTTATATCTTTAAAAAAAATTCTATCAAAACTTGAGATGGATTTCTTTAACAAACAATTGTTTATGCTTGCTTCATGTTGTAGTCCAATCCTGTTTTGGAAGCTTTTGGTAATGCAAAAACTGTTAGGAACAACAACTCAAGGTAAGTTAACATTCTTTTGCTATTAGTTACAAATTTCTTGCATGTTTGTTACATTAACTGTTAATATCTGCTTGTTGTTATTGCTTCAGTCGTTTTGGCAAGTTTGTTGAGATTCAATTTGATCAGAAGGGCCGAATCTCAGGGGCTGCCATCAGAACATATTTGCTTGAACAATCTCGTGTTTGTCAACTATCTGATCCCGAACGTAATTATCATTGTTTTTACATGCTTTGTGCTGCACCACATGAGGTAACTCACACATTCCTATGTAGTTATGAAACTTAGATTGGTCTTTGTTCTAAGTTCATTTAATAAAATGATTTCTTTTTTGTCTGTCTTTGGTGTATATTCCATATTAATCTTATCTACTATGATTCCAGGATCTAAAAAGATATAAAGTGGGAGATCCAAAGACGTTTCATTATCTGAATCAATCAAACTGCTTTAAGATAGATGGGTTAGATGAAAGAAAAGAATATATTGCTACAAAGAATGCAATGGATGTTGTAGGGATTACATCAGAGGAGCAGGTACACTTTAAGTAGTCATCTATCATCTATCTATAATCTATAAAGATATAATAATACTAATAAAAATGCTTGAACTACTGAATCTTATATACGAATATTTATTTCCGTATTGTTATTTCTGTCTACAGGATGCAATTTTTAGTGTTGTGGCTGCAATTCTTCATCTGGGTAACATAGAGTTTACAAAAGGAAAGGAAATGGACTCGTCTACACCCAAAGATGAAAAATCTCGGTTCCACCTAAAAACCGCTGCAGAACTTTTCATGTGAGTGACCTGTCATTACACACCTAGGGGTGGTCAAGTGATGAAACTGGACCAAACAGGAACTAAAAAAATTAAGATTAAGATTAATTTTTAACCGAAATGAGAAATATAAACCTAGTTGGTACTGGTTAGGTTTTGGTTAGGCAACGTCATTCCGTGTCTGAAATTATCAATATTCGATGAAAAAAAGCTGTTTTGCTTCGAACTGAATCGTGAATTGAGTTTAGTTAAGACTCAATTTGCAGATTTCAAATTGCATATGCCCATACTGAATTGACTCACCGGTATATATCAAGACAATTTTGGTAGTAGGCATGGTTTCAAATGCCCCGTCTCGTGCCGTTGTGCCTGTCACCGTCTCAACTGTCTCGGTCAAAAGTACAAATTGGTGACTATCGGTCAATAGTTGGGTCAGAGTCGGGAAAAGTCAGGAAAATTCGGTCAAAAATCAGAAAGTCGGTCAAATCGGTCAAAATTATCGTATTTTAGTTTGGATTTTTGTAATAAATTAACGGCGATAGCGGGTATAGGTACAATTTAGTCAAGGAAATTTCTAGCTTTAAAATATGTACATAAATATATATTTATATGTAAAAGTCAACGTTGGTTAACGTCCGCCTCGACCTCTGTATGCTCTAACAAGTTAAAGATTTGTCCAGGTGTGATGTAAAAGCTTTAGAGGACTCTCTTTGTAAACGTGTAATTGTAACACGTGATGAGACCATAACCAAATGGCTAGATCCGGAAGCTGCTGCTACCTGCAGAGACGCATTAGCCAGAGTTGTTTACTCAAGGCTATTTGGCTGGTAAGCTTGACTCCTGTTACCCCTTGTTTCATGCCGACTATAAAACTATAAAATCAGGTAATAGATAAAACTATAAAATCATAAGGTGACCGAAAAATGACATTTTTGTAATACAGAGACACTTTTTATGAACAATGTATACAAGTCCCTTAACGTCATGTAAAAGAAATGGTAAATAGGTAACTTTAGTTCACCTTCAGATGATTTGTTCTGCTGTAGCTGGTATGATACAGATAGTTTGACCTCAAATAGTCTGAAGCAGAATCTGTGTGTTTACACATTTTACGCTGATCATTGTGGCTTCAAGTCACAATAATCAGATGAAAAGTTCCAAAACGCAAATCCAAACAGCCTAAATTACCGTATATTAAACTTCTCTACTTAAGTATGTTATCTAAATTGCATTTTCGTTGCAGGCTTGTTAATAGGATTAATAGCTCAATTGGCCAAGACCCAGATTCAAAATACATAATTGGAGTGCTGGACATATACGGATTCGAGAGTTTCAAGACAAACAGGTGCTTCATTGGTATGCCTTTTGTTTTAATTGATGACCAGTTATGCCAGGTGGCATAATCTTTTAAGGATTTGCCCCTAGTGCCAATGTCAACAAAAAGCTAGGAACAAAACCAACTTTTGATACTTCACATAAACCAAGCCAAATAACCTTGATAGCAGTGAAGTCCTCAATATTCATGGTTATCTCTTAATATTCTTATTGATGTGATCATCTGTAAGAATCTGTTTCTAAACATTGACCACCTATCATTAATGATTTCTCATATTTTAATTGGACCAAGTTATTGAGTACCGATGTCATGTAGATTTGATGGATACAAGAATTTAGATGTTGTTTGTGTAATTACATTGCTCGTGACCTTTTTTGGCAGCTTTGAGCAGTTTTGCATCAACTTGACAAATGAGAAACTCCAACAACATTTCAATCAGGTTGCTTCGGGATTCTTTATCATTTTTAAGGTCTTTTTTGAATAAGATAAAAAAGCTATGTACCCATGGTAACCTGACGAGCTTTATGTGTTTTGCAGCATGTGTTTAAAATGGAGCAAGATGAATATACAAAAGAAGAGATCAATTGGAGTTACATTGAGTTTATTGACAATCAAGACATATTGGATCTCATTGAGAAGGTTTGATGTTTATATATTTTAATTTTAGTATATGAAATGTGTTCCATTGACATTTTTTTTTTCTTTATTCCCTAGGATAATATTTTCCTCATTCTAATTTGATCACATTGGCGAGGTTTTGGACCATTAATAAATTTGATAAAATGATCTCCAGACTTTCTGTAAAGTGAACAAGTTAATTTCATGTAGATCGTTATTAATCTTTACGGACTAAGCATTAGATTAGGGTGTTAATTGTCTTGAGACTGTTCTTTTAATTATTTACGTAATATCATAATCCAATAATCCAATGACAACCATATCACACGGAGCAGCATTTACACATCTGAAAATATTTGTAAGTACTATCCACTTCATTTTCCATTAGCAATTTGAACGCTAATAAAAGGTGTTGCATGCTTTTTGATTATTAAATAAGTACATGGATATTTGTAGTTCAAATTATGAAAATTAGGATGCACATGTCAGTTACGTACCAATGTTTAATGTGATTTCAGTTCTGATGTATTGTCTTTCTATTGTATAGAAACCGGGTGGCATCATAGCTCTTCTAGATGAAGCTTGGTAAGTTAAACATAGGAAATTGTTCTCTTGATGTTATCTTTATCAGATATCAAGATATATGAGTAGTTACCTTACAGTTAATGGATTTTTCTCCACAAGAATATACAGCTAAATCACATTTTGTAACCCATTATTTGTGTTTTGCAGTATGTTTCCCAGGTCAACACATGATACTTTTGCACAAAAGCTGTACCAGACTTTCAAGAATCACCAGCGTTTCACCAAACCAAAATTGGCTCGGTCTGACTTCACGATTTGTCATTATGCCGGAGATGTAAGATCTGCTTTATATATATGTGTGTGTGTGTGTGGTAGCAGATAAGAGTAACTTATTCTGGTTTATTAAAATCATGATTCATGACCACTAAGTTTAAAATTTATTTTTAGGTCACATATCAAACTGAGTTGTTTCTGGACAAAAACAAAGATTATGTCATTGCAGAACATCAAGCACTATTGAATGCTTCAACAAATTCCTTCGTTGCGAGTTTGTTTCCTACTTCATCTGATGAATCCTCCAAATCATCAAAGTTCTCTTCAATTGGTACACGATTCAAGGTTTGTTCTCTATCCTCTCTCTCTCTCTCTCACACACATACACTCACACTTCATCTTCAGTCTTACTAACTTGTACATAAATTACTTTATATTACTATATTATCTTTTTGTTTCAGCAACAACTGCAACAACTTCTTGAAACTTTGAGTTCAACCGAGCCTCATTATATACGTTGCGTAAAGCCAAACAATCTTCTCAAGCCGACTATCTTTGAAAATCATAATGTTCTGCAACAACTGCGATGTGGGGTAAGTATATACACAACTGATGACACCCCAAATATTGCGCTATACACTATTTATCATCTATTCTCTTTTTTGAACTTTAATTAAGACACATCATGTAATCTTTCAGGGAGTCTTGGAGGCAATCAGGATTAGTTGTGCTGGATATCCCACTAGAAAACCATTTGATGAGTTTGTGAATCGGTTTGGTATTTTGGCTCCTGAAGTTTTGGATGGCAGGTAAACGGAATGATCTTGTTTTTCTTTGTTGAAAACTCGAGCATATGGTGTGATAAATGAGTTGACCCTGACTGACCTTATGTTTGACTTTTGATAGTAGTGATGAAATTCGTGCTTGCAAGAGTCTTCTGGAGAAAACTGGACTTGAAGGCTATCAGGTTAGAGGGATTGCAATACCATTTGTTAAACACTTCTCTACAATGCATACTTTCATACAAGATTCACTCTCTTAGATAAGAAAATATCTTTTTATATGACTTATGTTCCATGTGATTTGGTATTGGTATGTTCATATGCAGATCGGGAAAACAAAGGTATTCTTAAGGGCCGGGCAGATGGCGGAACTCGATGCTCGCCGGACTGAGGTGTTAGGTAGATCAGCTAGCATCATTCAAAGAAAAGTACGCTCGTTTATTGCTAGGAAAAGTTTTATATTGTTGAAACGTTCTGTCTTGCAAATTCAATCCGTTTGCCGAGGTAATGTTATTTTAAACGTGTAAAAGTTCATTTTTTTAAAACAGTTCGTAGTATCTAAAGTTGGTCACCATTTGTTTCTTCTTGAACAGGACAACTTACTCGCGAAGTTTATGAAAACATGAGGAGAGAAGCTTCTAGTATAAAGATTCAGAGAAATATGCGAATGCATATTGCCAGGAAAGCTTATACGGAGCTGTACTTGTCAGCGGTTTCGATTCAAACAGGTTTACGCGCAATGGCTGCACGTAATGAGCTTCGCTTTAGAAGGCAGACAAAAGCCGCAATTCTTATTCAGGTTCGCCATATGTTGATGTTTTTTTATCTATCATGCATGATTTTTTCTTTTATAGGTGGCAGTTATGACCCGTTTACGTAACATAGGTTGATCTGGGTCATGCTTTATGCTCTGTATATAAGTGGTCAAACTTGGAACGTCTTTCATAGAAAGTTGTCAAACGGGTTATATATTGCAAATTTTTATAATGCACAACTCTAGTATCATTATTTAAAGACTTAAATCATTACTTATAATTTATCATACCATATTATTCACAAGTGAAAAGATACTTTTGGACTAAACTGTTTTAGCTAAATGCAATCAAACATATACCTAAAGTGATCAACTTTTACCCATATCTAACTGGCTGGTTTTGCCACCTCTATTATTCTTGTTCAATAAGGCATTGTTAGATCTTGATTTCTATCTTATTTCTGTTCCCATATGTAGGATTTCTTTAAATATCTATTCACACTGCATATTGTATTAGTATCTAAGGGAAAGATAGTATAAGTGTACAACTGAAGTGGCATTTATTTTTCTTGATGTTGAAGTTTGGTAAATGATATTGATGATTTTGACCTACTTTCGTTCTTGATTTCAGTCTCATTGCCGCAAGTTCCTGGCCCACTTGCACTTTGTCAAGGCGAAGAAGAGTGCCATTAGTATACAGTGTGCATGGAGGGGAAAGGTTGCTCGTAAAGAACTAAAGAAGCTTAAGATGGTAACATACTCGAGTCTTTAACATCTGTCTCGTCCTTTATATACTTTTATAATAGAAAATTTATAAAATGTCATCAATTACGTTCTGCCAAATAGTTTAAACAATATTAAATGCAAGTCATCTCTGAGGTTGCCTTGGCTGCTGAAGCTGAGATATATTTTACTTGTTTACACAAATCTAGGGGGTACGTGCATTTGTGTTTCGAAATTTATCATCTGATCATTGCAATTTGATCATTGCAATTTCAAGTAGTAATAAACTATTAATGAGTGTTCTTGTTTGGGAAACATATTTTGCTGAATGATACTTCCATACTAGCTGCAATGAAACTGAAATTTTACTGGTGAATCGTATGTCTATTTACCTTGTAATCTAATTTGGATATTTATATTCACATACAACAAAATGTTTTCTTTAGTTTAAAAAAATATATGTTAGTTTTTCTTTGATCATTAGAGTTTGTCGTCTGCTTCCAGTTTTACCATCTAATTATCACAAGTTCAAATAGTGGAATCATATCCAGATGCTATTTTCTACAGCTCGTTCAGTTACGACTGATTATCTGTTTTTGATCATTCAATATGCCATAATCACTTCCAAAAGCACAAATAATGCCCCGGTATCAGTTTTTGGTACTTAATCTTGATCTTTGGATGTAGGCGGCAAGGGAAACTGGTGCTTTGCAAGCTGCTAAAAATAAACTAGAGAAACAAGTTGAAGAATTGACATGGAGACTGCAGCTTGAGAAGCGTATGAGGGTAAGTATCTGCAATGAGCTATAATATTAAAAAATTTAGACCCTACCCCTGCTTATCTTGTAATGTATACACCTCAGCCATTATGAATTGTATGATGATTTTCTTGATCTGCGTGTTTGCGTAAGTTATTGGCAATATGGCATTAGACAGTAGGCATCCGTGCAGATATATAGAGAAGTACACAGGTTGAAGTTTAAAATATGCATACTAGGAGGTAAAGGCGCATAAAATTAATATTGCTATCCTAAATCAGCATACCAACTTTTTGTAGTAGAAACCTGTTCAATAAGAATAAAACTAAACAAATAGACTGTAAACGTAATACCTACTACGGAAACCAAAGGGCCATTGGCCAAGTGGTCCCCTTTGAGGTTGTGTGTTCAAGTCCATATATTCGTGAGATAAAACAGAGAACATTAGTGTCTTGAGTATTGTTGGAGGTTCTTAAAGTGCGTCCACTGGAGTGCAAAACCTGGTCTGGATCAACAAAAGTGAAAAACAATGGAGCTGAAAACTGAATTCATACTAGATTATGAATGTATTATTATGTGAACTTATCTTCATTTGAGACAGGAAAATAAAGCCTAACACAATATGTTTATGAGTTTAAAGAATAAAAGACCGGTTCTGTTCCAGTTTTGAACTAAAATGGTACAAACCGAAACATTATTGTTTAAATTCTGTTGTGATAATAGAACCAGAAAGTCTTTGTTAACACCATCTAGAACGAGATTGTTATGTCTGGTCCCGGCTCTGTTTTTTTTGTTCTCGGTTTAGACCAAGATTTGCACTGTCCCAAATTTTAGCTTTGTATTTTTCAAAAATCGGGTAAACAGATAAGGTTTTCTCTGTTCAGGTTTGTATTCTTTAGAGTCAGACAAATCATAATATGGATTCGGTTCACTGTTTTAACCCACATTTAAACACTTCAATCCGTGTGTGCGTTGATTCGTTTTTTTCCTGCCCAATACACTCTTGCACACCCCTTGTTGCGGGGTTATGGTTGTAGGTATTTTGAGAATTAAATATGCAGCTAACCGTGTCTGTAACTTGGATAATGTGATTGTTCATGTTTCTAAAAGTAAAATAGTGGAATATTTATAACTGAACTTTTTTAATAAGATCTCAGAGAAATTATTGAAAAATAGATTCCCTTTTGACGATCTCTTTCGGTAGATTTACAATGACTCTTTATTGCAGGCTGACATGGAAGAAGCCAAAACACAAGAAAATGCAAAACTTCAGTCTGCTTTGCAAGATATGCAACTTCAATTCAAAGAGACTAAAGCCTTGCTCATCAAGGAACACGAAACTGCTAAAAAGGTATCTGAAAGTGTTCCAGTTATCCAGGAGATCCCCGTTATTGACCATGAACTCACCAATAAGCTTGCCTCTGAAAATGAGAAACTTAAGGTAAGCCTGCTCATGTTTACTGACTATTTTTACAGTTTCACTTTTAACAGCTGCTTCTTGTATTTTAAGTTATCTTTTTGGTAACTAATATCAGGCGTTAGTTAGCTCTCTTGAGAAGAAAATCGATGATACCGAAAAAAGATTTGAGGAGACCAACAAACTTTGTGAGGAGAGATTGAAACAAGCTTTGGATGCCGAGACGAAAATTATACAGTTGAAAACTGCTATGCAAGGGTCTGTTCTTATATTAATATCTTATTAAGTTCTTTCTAGTTCTGCGAGTAAGCTGTTAGTGTGATTTAATATCTAAATATAATTTGAAGACTAAGTATGTTCTTACTGTGTTTTCATCCAGTCTTCAAGAAAAGGTTTCTGACATGGCATCTGAGAATCAACATCTTCGACAGAAAGTATTGTCCACTACCGTTGCACGCATGGCAGATTATCCACAAACGCCTGAAGCTAAGGTGAGCTTTTGTTGTATAAGACAATGTTAGAGGTGGCAAATTGGGTGGTTGGGTGTCTGGTAGAATTGGTTGAGTTGACCCGAACCATTATTTGTCCAAATTATGTTATTTAATTTGGTACGTCTGATACATTAAGATACCCCCTTGTGTGACTTGTAACTAATTTTAGTTTACCGCTGTTAGAAGTAAACACATGAGATGAATCAGCCCATTTTTGAGTAAAAGGGTCAAAACCGCCACCTTTAAGTAATGTAGATAATTCATCTACCTTTTATTTTGCATCATACTTATTCTTCACTTAACACTGTCTCCATTACCAAATTTTATAACAGAGCATGACAAATGGACACTTTGGAAATGAGCTACAAACACCTGCAAGGAATTTGGAAAATGAGTTTGACAGCAAGGCTAAAAGGCCACCAATTGATCGTCAGCATGTATGAACTATATTAACATGATAATACCTATTCTTTATCCCTTCTGTTTGTACTGAATCTGGTCAGTCATGATAAGATATAAATGAATTTCTTTTAATTTTGGTACAGGAGAATGTAGACGCTCTTATTGAATGTGTTACGAAAGACATTGGATTCAGTCAAGGCAAACCTGTTGCAGCATTTACTATTTATAAGTGCCTTCTCCACTGGAAATCGTTTGAAGCTGAAAGAACTAGTGTCTTTGATCGTCTTATTCAGATGATTGGTTCAGCAATTGAGGTATTTTTCTAGAACAATTAGTTTTTGATAAAACTGGAAGTACAAAAATGAAAATTGTGATTTACCAGTTTATTAGATTATATGTGAAGTATAATGAATGGCTACCTTATTGTAGGATCAAGATAATAATGAACACATGGCGTATTGGCTGTCAAATTCGTCTACTTTATTGTTTTTACTCCAAAGGAGCATTAAATCTGATGGTGCAAGTTCAGTTCGTAAACCTCCACCTCCAACTTCGTTATTTGGGAGAATGACAATGGTACTAGATTTTGTTATTGATTTTATGTAAATAAATGTGGCAAAATGGGCAAGTGCAGAACGGGTAATGATCGGGCTGGGTTGTCCTAAAAAATTTCCACAAAATTATTACTCCGTATTTTATTATTGTTACTACTAATTATTATTTTGTAAACAACTAGTATGTCAAATATAATTACAAAAGTTTAATTTTTTCCAATCACAATCTGAATTTTTGGAATGAACAAATTTATGCAGGGATTTCGTTCATCTCCCTCTACAGTCAATCTTGCTGCTGCTGCAGCTGCACTCGAGGTAGTACGTCAGGTCGAAGCCAAATACCCAGCGTTGCTTTTCAAGCAGCAATTAACAGCGTATGTCGAAAAAATGTACGGTATTATCCGTGACAACTTGAAAAAAGAGTTGGGATCATTCCTCACCTTATGTATTCAGGTACTTGCAACTTTAACTTATTCTCCCTTTTGACTCTTCTTATAATAGTGGTGACAAAATGGTTGGGTTTAGTGGGGTTGGATATTGGGTCAAAATAGGTTCACATCAAAATGTAGAATGGGTTGGCTAAATGCTTTTCTGTTCATCTTTGGAATAACTTATAATTAAATACTCTTTTAGCTATCATCACAAAAGATATGTTATTACAATAATAATCTAACCTTTTGAATAAAGCTACTTAGGAGGTGATGTGCATTAAATGTTGACAATTCAACCCAATTGACCAGTTCTTTTTTGGCTATCTCACAAGTTATCACCTGCTTGACTCGTTAGAGACTAAGCATAATCTAAAGAAACCTGTCCGCTAATAAACAAGATGAACACCTTTACTTATTATTATTCTGTTTATTATAAAAAAACTAATTTCTAAAGTACTGAAATTGTTAAATTCACAGGCACCACGAGCATCTAAGGGAGTGTTACGGTCCGGGCGATCGTTTGGCAAAGATTCACAATCCAATCACTGGCAAGGCATTATTGACTGCCTAAACACTCTCCTCACTACATTGAAACAAAACTTTGTACGTTTATTATTATTATTATTATTATTATTATTATATCCATTACATCTTTTACTGTTATGTATAAGTTACATTTCTTACATTAGTTGCATTTCAGGTGCCTCCTATAATTGTTCAGAAAATATTTACTCAAATTTTCTCATATATCAATGTACAACTATTTAACAGGCAAGTTTACCCCCATATTGGTTTGGTTACAATATTGTATTTTTGATTTTGCTGCTAATTATTTTTTTGAGTATCATCTCTATGCAGTCTTCTTCTGCGTCGAGAGTGCTGTACGTTCAGCAATGGAGAATATGTTAAAGCAGGGTTAGCAGAGTTAGAGCTTTGGTGTGCTCAGGCAAAAGAAGAGGTACAATAGAGTTAGTAATATACTAATAAAAAATAAATATTAAATATAAATATGAAAATAGCTTCAAATGTTACTTGTTATTCTGACTTTGGTCCTGAATACCTTTTCTCTATTGTAGTATTCAGGCTCAGCTTGGGATGAACTTAAGCATATTAGGCAAGCTGTTGGGTTCTTGGTATGTACTTTTTCAGCAGTGTGTCCTCTTTTAATATTAAAAAAAAACCTTTATTGATAATGCAAAAATGGTGGCCAAATAGAAATAAATAGACAATTGTTGATGAATATAAAATTCACACAACAAAGAAATAACACAAAAGCCTTATATGGCTATTTTACTCACGTAAATATCAAAATTATATTCTGTATTCTTAAGATCCCAAACAAACATATATAGGTCAACAAGAATTAACCAAAATAGAAATAGAAAACCAACTAAAATAAACTAGGAAACTAAATTTAGATATAAGGAATTCCTTGGCAGACAAGTCGATGTTATCCTTGGCCCACTTTATTCCTTTTTGATCCAACTTTGGCATAGCCCAAATAATTCTCAAGAGTGGTGGGCTGCAAGCTTTGTCGCCCGAATCTACATCAATTTTTTTCAAGATTTAATAATTGTTCTACATGTTTAACGTCCTCAGGTTATACATCAAAAGTACCGAATATCATATGATGAAATCATCAATGATCTTTGCCCTGTACGTCTCTCTCTCTCTCTCTCTCTCTCTCTCTCTCTCTCTCTCTCTCTCTCTCTCTCTCTCTCTCTCTCTCTCTCTCTGTATGACACACACACACACACACACACACACACACCACTGTGAAGATGCCATTGACTGACTTAATACTTTGTTTATTACCAGATTCTAAGCGTTCAGCAATTGTATAGAATATGCACGCTTTACTGGGATGACAACTATAATACTCGAAGTGTATCTCCAGATGTAAGTTTTGGTTTTGTGCATTTATTGTTCGGTTAAGTCAAACTTTTCTAGAATATATCTTTTAATTTACCTGACCCATGTTCGATTAACCAGGTCATTTCAAGTATGAGAGTGTTAATGACAGAAGACTCCAACAATGCCGCCAGCAATTCATTTTTACTTGATGACAATTCCAGGTAATGTTGTATTTTCCTATCTGATGAATGATATGATCACTACCCATATCTTTTCAGAAATGGGTCGTAATTGCCACCTTTGTTTCAGATATTTATACCAAACAAATTTAACAATTCCTGTTTCTGCTTCTGCATGCAGTATACCATTTTCTGTTGATGATTTGTCAACGTCACTGCAAGTTAAAGATTTTTTAGACGTGAAACCTGCTGTAGAACTTGTTGAGAATCCAGCCTTCCAATTTTTACACGACTAAAGGCCATGGAAATCTGAACATATTCATATATTTGCAAATATAGCATTAGGTTCGATTGTTGTAAAAAGTTCTGTTCTTTATTCTCTTTCTTCGTTTTTTCGCGTTATACTATAATATTTGCTGCCTTACATGTTTGTTAGAAGTGCCATATTTTTGGGACTATTCCTTGGACATTCTCTGCTAGTGAGCAGCATTCTTTATAGGAATTAGGTATTGTTTTGATTTTCATTAAATGCCTGGGTTTTATATTCAACCCATTTTTAGTTCTTGTAATGAAATATATATGTCAAGTACATAAGTTGTATGGCTAGGGTTTGTAATTTGGATTCCAGATTGTTGCATATAGATCAAGCAAAAGATGATTGATTATACCTGTGATTTTACTACAGTTTTTGCAAATGTGTATTTATTTCTTGGAAGTCTGTTCTCTCTTGTGGAGGTAACCTTTTACATATGGTATTTATATTTTATTACAATTACTAATATTATGATATCTTACAACTATTATTAATTTTGAGTATTAATGTTACTATTTGTATTTATTGTTATTGTTACTAATAATAATAATAATATTATTATATTTCACTAAATTTTAGTATTAATGTTGCTATTCTATGCTATTTTTTCCCTTTTAAAGTATGTTTTTCTTTTTGTTTTTTATTACTTTACTTTTCATTTGATAAAAGGTTTCTATCAAATTTTGAATTTGGATGTGTATCGTCGTCGTCATCATCATCATCGTTTTGGGCTACATCTCAACGTTGAAAAAACAGAAATTTTCTGGCCTACGGAGGACTCTCGCAGCAGGCAAGTAGGTGTCTTTCCTCCTAATATTGCTCGGCCTTTAAATGGTGTTAAGTTGCTAGGGGCCCCCGCAAATTCCGATCTTGGTTTTAGTAGTGAACTGGTGATGCAAAGGGTGACCAAGTCCATTGCGCTTATGGATAAGGTTGCTAAGCTTGATGATCCTCAGTGTGAGTTGTTGCTTAGGGCATGTACGGGAGTTTCTAAACTCTACTTTACCTTGCGTACTTGTCCTCCTAGTATATTTGAGGCGGCTCAACGCGCTTTCGATGGAGCCCTTCGATCTTCCTTGGAGCGTATTGTTACTGCTTTAGGGCCTGGGTTTGGTGATTGGCAGTGGCGGCTTGCCACCTTGCCATTTGCATTTGGAGGGCTTGGTGTTTATTCTGCGGGAGATGTTCGTCATTATGCTTTTCTGGCTTCTCGATTACAGTCTGCTGGGTTGCAGACCAAGCTCTTACGTCATACGGGTATTGTTGGTCTTGGTCGTGCTTTTGAAGATGCATTGGGTCTGTTTAATAATACGGTTGGGTTTGATATTTTAGGTAATCCGAGTGAGGTCGCTGCCCCAATACTTATGAAGAAATTGGCAGATGTTTATTTCACAAAGGTTACCGCTTCTGCAGAATCCACTTTTTCGTTATCTCCCCGACAATCGGCCTTATGGAAATCACAGCAGGGTGATCACACATCTGCTTGGCCAAGGGCAATCCCTATTTTGGGGTTGGGTCAGACGATGAACGCAAAGACTTACCGATGTGTGTTGTGCTACCGGTTAGGTATTCCATTGTTCTCTATCTCGACGACATGCTCTGCCTGTTCAAGGGTTTTTACTGGAGATATTTTCGGGGATCACGCCGTGTCTTGTGCTGGTATGGTGGGTATTAAGCATCGACATAATATTGTTCGGGATTCCCTTGTTGATGTTTGTTATCGATCTGGGATTTCAGCGAGAAAGGAGGTTGACATTGGGTTGTCTGGAGGGAACGACAGGGCCCTCAGACTTGCAGATGTGTTACTTTATTCCTGGGATTGTGGTCGCGATGTTTGTGTTGACTTGACAGGGTCTTCTCCTTTGACGCAGTCTGGGCTTTCTGACTTTGTCCCTGGACGTGCTGTGGTTGATGCGGCTCGTCGGAAGCGGGTCAAGTACGAATCTAGCTGTCAGGCGATTGGTTATGGTTTCATTCCTTTCTCATTTTCTTCCCTGGGGAATTAGAGAAGGAGGCTGTTTCTTTGCTAAAGCGGGTTCAGAAGAGTTCGATGGCGCAAGATATTAGTGCCGGTGCTGCTGCTCATATTTTTACTAGGATATGTTTTGCTATTGCTAGAGGTGTGGGGGCCCAGATTGTCTCTAGGCTTCCCATTAATTTTTTGTAAGTTTTAAAACTTTTAAGTTTTATTATTATTATTATTATTATTATTATTATTATTATTATTATTATTATTATATTATTATTATTATTATTATTATTATTATTATTATTGTTGTTGTTGCTGCTGCGGTTATCATTATCATTATCATTATGGTTATCATCATCATTATCATTACTGCTGCTGCTGCTATAATTTTTTTGAACGTTCAAATTTATTAAAAGACTAGCAAAGACACTAGTAAAAAAAACAAAGTATTACATAGCTCTAAGTTTTAATTAGGCGCTACTTTACCCCCTTAACGTTTTAACCGAAAAAATGAAAACAATTGAGATAAAAATGATCCTCTTTCCTAATATTGTTACAAGCAAAGACGATGTGGTTTATGAGATCCAAATTGTTGGAAATTAATGTCACTTTCACCCACAAATAATTTTTTTTTTGAGTGGGAGTGGTTCAAAAGTTGAAAGTTGTTGGTCATTGTTGACTGGTTGACATATTATTGTTTTGTAAACAATTTACAAAGTTGTTGGTAGTGGTTGGTAGTGGTTGACTCATATCTTATATATATGTCTCCAACTTGTTTATAGATATAACAACTGAAAAGAATAAACCCGGTGATACACAACAATTGATAGAGAAAAACGTACAGAAAAGAATTTCGAGAAATTGTAAGTATAAATGTTCAAGTGGAACACTGCAAACCGTTGAAGGAACTTATGCCGTGAAACTGTGAAAGCTTTCCATTTGTGATTGCTTTCCCGACCGGTGATCTAAACGTCGATCCTATTCGCTTCCGCTACTAGTTTCGGGTATGTCTTGAATCTATCTAAATACAACATTGGTACAAGAGCTGTGATGTTTATTTCCTGGTTATATGCTAAAATTTCCTTCATTGTATGTCATGTTGTATGAGTTGTAATTTTTTTTTTCCAACTCATGATTATAATGTTAATATGCACTACATGACTCATACAAAGTGAAAAATAGCTTTAATATATTTTTTGTATATGTACGATGACATATTTGTAAATAAAATAAAGAGGGTAAGAATATGTTATCTGTTATAAAATTATGTATGAAAACTAAGTTTATTGAATTCATATAGTTGTTACATACTAGGGGCAATAAGTTTATTAAAAAGAAGAAAAATCTATTTGCATAACTTTTGTGATGGTAATAGATTTACTTGTAAACAAACTGTTGGTAGTAATACATATAATCTAATTGTGTTTTTATGTTAAATCCGTTTGCGGGTGTTGCTAAGAATTTACATGCAATCAAACTGTGTGTTATATTATATTGTCGTTAACCTGCTTGGAACGTATGTATGTGAAACTGACTGAAAATGTTTCATGAAGTTTGGTGATTTTGTTAAATAAAATCATTTGTGTTAATCATGCCATGTTATGACAATTTCTTTGTGTGTTGCTTTTGAAACCCTTGGTAATATTAACAACTTGCTATCATTATTGTATGATATAATTTTGTTTTTTCATTATTAGAATAATCATGATATTTTCAATTACAAGTGGTTGTGTATAAGTTACACGAAATGCTATTTTGAAGTATGTGTGACACTTGGAATTTTTGTAACTCTCACGCATTACATTTTTTTATTCTCATAAATTGTTATAATTATAAATTACAAATTAAATGAGTTTATGTAACTCTCATTAATATGATATTAAAACAAAAATAATACACCATTTGTATTAGTTACATTAAAATTAATTCATGAAATACATCAAAATTACATCGTTGATGTAGTTTCGTAAGTACATACAATTATTTATTAAGATAATTAATGTGGATTTGTGATGTATTATTAAATGAACTTGGAGTAGTTCAAAGATTTAAGTTTGGTTAAATATATTATCTTTGTGATAATTGTTGATTTTCTATTCTATATACTTTATAGATATTATATTAAAGAAAGTTTTGTATGGAGAACAAAATTTAGTTAATCATTTTGTAGTGATTATAAATTTCTTTCTTTTAAAATTGTACTTTCGTAATGAAATTGTGATCATAACAATTAATTATTTTAGCAATAAATATTGTAAACTTTCTTTTCGATTGAAAGTAAATATTATACCTTTTATCGTTTGGAATATGTATTTCTATGTGAAATATTGAATATATTAACCATTTGTTGGAATAAACAAACATTTCTACGATTTGGTTTGTTTATATTCCAAATCGATTCATGTTAATTTCATTTTAACATGAAGTGAGGTTATGTATCCGATTTAATATAATTCTTTTGTAATTCTATATTTGTTATAGAAGTTATTGAGGAAAAGAAAGAAAAGTTTATACGAGGACTAAATTTATTTTATATTTCTTAGTGAAATATGGTACACATTACTAAGTGTAATAATCAAACTTTCTTTACGTTTAAAAGTAATTTCTTAGTGAAATTAGAACCTTTATGAAATTAGCATATGCTCTATAATTAGATAACTTTGCATGATTGATTATGTTATTTGTAGTTTCATGGTAGGCTTTGTGGATGATAATTGGGAACGTAGTGAACTTTTTCTTCACGACCTACTGTGAACTATTATTTGGCATGATTTTATTACAAAGTGTTTTGTATGTATTGATAGATATTAATTAGTCTTGCATAATTGTCTATGTATTAAACGTTGGTTCAATTTAAAACTGTCTCATTTGAAATTTGTGTTCTATGATGACTTTCACATCCAACAACGTTGTTTAACTTAACGAGGATTTTAAGTTAAATATAAACAATTTTTGAAAATTGAAAAGCATGAATACCCAATGCGTTTGGAAGAGCAAGAGGCTCAAGATACTCTTACCGTATTTAAGAAATGTATATGAGAAAGAAAATAAATCCCTAATTAAGTGGGAGTGTGAAGAGTGCGACACTTTACACAAGTTAAACTGTCACTCACATCGTGTGCTGAGTAATGTTTTGACTTTAAAGACATATTATTGTTATATATATATTATCAATATCGGTTAATATACGATGATTAAAGTCTTACGCATGAATATTGGTTCAAGATTTAATTATTTTCTTACCTCAAAGTTTGGAGCATATGATGTTGCACCTTACTTATAATGAAAACATCAAGTTTCGTTTTGGATTGTATATGGTTACCATGGTTGATAAATTTTGTGTTTGCATCTTGTCCTCTGTGGATAGTAGGTTTGAACATGAGAAACCATTTATTAAAGATAACGAAATCTTTGGAGAGTTTTGATGAATTTCACTTTTTTAAGTGAAGTGGATATATGTGAGAAATAACTCTCTAGGTGGAGTTGTTAAGAACGGTTCATACAAGTTAGTCTTGAACGATGATCAAATTTATATCCATAAATGATTGTTCATTAAAACAAATATCTACGTGATATTGGTTTTCATTATTGATTTCACGAAATGCGGTTGAGTTCTCCTTAAGAACAAGCTCATTTAATATTAGTTTTATTCTAAATGATTTTATCGTTATCTAAGTGATAACTAAATGAAATTTCCTCACTTATAACTTCAATATGTTTGAATGAAGTAAGTACGGCATACTAGTTTAGTCATATTGACTAACAATACTTCTATCTTAGTCTACCATGTTTTACTGGCTAGATAGTGATAAAGTGAAAATGTGCACTTGTAAGCATCGCCAAGGAAAAAGCTACGAAAAATCATGTAGAAAGTAAACTAAATTGTTTATTCCATTGTACATGACTCATTTGAATTATGTGGTCTTATGAACGTTAGAGAAAGAGAAAGGACATATTGTTAATAATTTCCCCGTGTTAGTTGATTTCTCGAAAATCCAAAGCGTTGGATTAAATTTCAAAATTATGTAAATTTTGTTGAGAATTAACTTACGCGAAAAATTATTAAAGACATATACTCTGTATAAAGGTCCAATTGAGGATGTGAATATCTTGTGATTAGTTCATAGCATTGTGTGATGCTAAAGGTATTCAAACGTCATTTATTTACTCCAATAACTCCATAACAAAACGATGTTTTGGAAAGTTGGAATAAACGATCCTCGAATTGGTTAAGGCGATGATGGGGTAATGTGAAATCCCACATTTGTACCTAATTGAATGTCCTTGAAAATTAGTAACTTTCACACCGTATAAGATATGAAATGATTATGACAAAATTACAATGTCATAGGACATTTAGGTTGTGAAACGTACATATTAAATTTATCAAATAAATTTTGGAAAATAGGTCCAAGAGGTGGAAATTTGTTTTCACCAACTACGTTAACAATCAAGAGGTTATATTTTCATATGTGAAGACATCAGTGGGAGTCTAACTCATTTTAAAACTTGAAATATAACGTTCTTGGAAATGAGTTTTCAAAATCTCTAGATGCAAATAAAGTTTCGTCTTTATTTGAGTGGGAGAAATTTGTTTATCTCATATAATTATCTCATTCGAGTGGGAGAAATTTGAAGAATGATGTTAGAAGATTTGTTTATCTATGCACAAGATAATTTGTTTACCTATGCACAATTCCTCAAACTATTGCGAATGAGAATAATTCTGATTTGAGTGGAAGCTTATGAGATACCAAGAATTAGTTTCAAAGAAATCTCAGTTACGACAAAGAAGTTGTCAGTATAAACCCTATTCGAAATGAGATGGAATAAGAATAATGGAAGAAGAATTGGAGTGAGTATCCTGAAGTTACAAAGGTCAACATATGGCATAAGGCTACAACCAACAAGAAAAGTTTACTTTGTGAGAACATCGTATCTTGTTATAATTTCACCAAGTTAGGTTGATTCTAGCCATAATGATAAACAATAGACCATGAATTACATTATATCATTGTTAATAGTCTTAACTTCTCAATGAAGAACTGTAGCAAGAAATCAATGTGTAGATTTTTTAAACAATGGCCACAAACATATGGTTTGTAGATTTTTTAAATTAATCTATGACCTCAAATAGTCTTTGAGAAAATGATATATGTACTTTCACAAAGTAATCATATCGAATGATTTCATTATGATCAATAAGGATCATGAGTATGTACTAAAAGGTCTAAATATTTATTTTATCGTTATACGTTGATGATATTTTTGTGGCTTGAATAGATAAGAAGAATGTTATTGTGAGAGGATTTTCATGTATTCTTGAAATTAGAATTTCAAGAGATTATTCATGGAAGTTAATATCTCTTTCACTAGAGCTTATATTAACAAGATCCTTGAACATGTTAAATAATATCACTAAGAATCTTATGGTGAATATTGAGCATATATTTTTGTCCTTAGACTCCAATATGAAATGAGCATATGAAGTTTGTTGTTTATACGAATAATGTTGGAAATCCTTTGTACGTTATGCAATGTACAAAGTTGATAAATTTCCATTTAAGATGGAAAGCAATTGAAAAGCCATGAAAATGATACTAAGGTATCTAAGTAGTAATGTTATCTTATTGTGCTTTAATGAAAATGATTTGAAATCAAAAGGCTGCACACATATTGACTAGGTTGTTATCTCATGGAGTAACAAGAATTAGTCGGATGAAGCCTTATTTACAATAGAGGCTGAATTTTACTGTCAACTAAGGTTCAATAAGCTGTTGTAGCTTAACCAATCTTTTGAGAAACTTGGAGTTTATAACAAAGTTATTGATTGAGTAATAGTTTACTCAAATAGTTAGTACTTTGTAGTTCATTCCAAGGTCCATTGTAAGTCAAGCACATAATTATAAAATGCATCATTACTTAGAGACATGGTTGCAAGAGTTTTAGTAAATATGTAGTACATATCTACGAATGAAATGGTTGCAAATCATTTGAGAAATCCATACCTAGAGAGATATGTTTATGTGACATGTCACGTCTCAAAGGTTGCGTAGATTTTGAGATTGTATTGAGTTTTTATTTTTTCCAACATATTTAGTGTTTTAATATTCATGAGTGACAATGTGTTTGTCAAATACTATATACAAAGTATTTTTGAGAGAAAAGTATGTCGGACAGAAGTGATCAGCCCACTCACATGGGTGATCCGCTCCATCATTTTAGTAGTGACAGCGCATTTTAAGTATTTTGTCTTAGTGACAATTGAGCACAAACTTAAATATCTGATGCTACAGTTGTGACGTTTACAACAATATGTGAATTACTTAAATTTTACATTATCTGTCTTTTATATCCAGATGTGAGTTCTTGTGAGAAAGATGTGTTTTTATGAGTAGATGAGTGAACTCGAGTTTGAACATTGAGTGTGTTTGAACTATCATCTGTGCAACATTGATTTAAAGACATAGCTCCATTAGGAAAGGAGAAATGTTGCAGCATGTGATTCATACCACATGTGATCAAGACGACCAATAAGGGAAATAGAAGAAAAGATCTCTACTTCTATGTAATGTGAGTCCCTTGAGGTATTAGTAACCTCAATTAATATCCTTATGACTTTTTCTTGTCTCTTGAGGCTTAGTTTGATGTTTGCTTTCTTAAGGCGTTGCTTAAGGGTTATGAGCGATTCGACCTGGCGAGACATTCTTAGAAAAGCAAGTCGAGTTAAGGCCGAATGATTCTAAGAGAAAGGAAGATCATTTGAAGTTTGCATTGATTTGTATTCACCGGCCGACCAATTATCTTGTCTCAGTGACAAATCTTAGTGATAAATGATAATTGGGAATACAATATAATTTTATGAGCAAAACTGAGATCATGTGAGTTATTAATGTGATTAATGATCTAGGATATTGCATACTAAATCTACTCTTGTCATTTTGTTTTGAGACGCTATATATTCCTAACAGATGTATAGCACGTGTGCTCTCAAAGTATGCCGGTCGCACAACCTAGTTCCCAGTATGAATGGTTTGCGTACTACACGGTATGTTTTTTTTCAAGATATATGAGTATATCAAAATTGTTTGTGTGCGAGTGGGAGATGTTGGAAATTAATGTCACTTTCACCCACAAATAATTTTTTTTGAGTGGGAGTGGTTCAAAAGTTGGAAGTGGTTGGTCATTGTTGGCTGGTTGCCATATCATTGTTTTGTAAACAATTTACAAAGTTGTTGGTAGTGGTTGAGAGTGGTTGACTCCTATCTTATATATATGTCTCCAACTTGTTTATAGATATAACAACTGAAAAGAATAAACCCGGTGATACACACGACCATTGATAGAGAAAAACGTATAGAAAAGAATTTCGAGAAATTGTAAGTATAAATGTTCTAGTGGAACATTGCAAACCGTTGAAGGAACTTAGGCCGTGAAACTGTGAAAGCTTTCCATTTGTGATTGCTTTCCCGACCGGTGATCTAAACGTCGATCCTATTCGCTTCCGCTACTAGTTTCGGGTATGTCTCGAATCTATCTAAATACAACACAAATCCACCAAAAAGAACCCTAAATGATCCATAAAATCTTGAGGTTGGTCGAGGAGTGAAGAGAACGCGAATAGATACAAGTGAGCAAATCTTCAATGTTGGAAAAATTAGGCCATTGAAATCCATCAAAACTCGAATACGGTTCCACAATGCTACCACCACGTTGCATGAAAGGAAAATAAGATCACGAGTCTCAACCCTCGCTCCACATATTAGACAAATGATAGAGTAAATAAGATGACGAGTCTCAACCCTCGCTCTACATATTGGAAAATGATAGAGTCAAGACCACATCTTCAATGTTGGAATAATTAGGCGATTGGAAACACGATGGAATACGATCCAAGTACAACCGCCACATGAACACATTCCCCTTGATCGTAGTATATTTAAATCACCAAGTTGGTTGCGTCCGTGAAGGGAACAACTAATTGTCAACATGCTGCCTTGTTTCTTTGACAGAAAATGTGCCTTCACATCCAACATGTTGCCTTGTGGTTGTGGTGTAGTGGATTGACGCATTCCTCCCATAAGGGGAGTTCGAATCTTTGCACACACAATTAATTTCCAAGGGTTCACCCCCACATTACGTGGGATGCCTGGTTGAGGTCACCAATTTAAATCTCTTCGCAAGAGAAGGTGTCTCATTAAAATAAGCCCGGCTGAGAGGTTTTACCAGATCCGTTCACGGACCTCTACCCGGACACTGCCCGTATGGATATGTTCCTGGGTGCCGTCGATTGGGTTCGGATTTCTGTCCGAACATGTGTGTTACGTGCAAATGATGGGGGTCGTTGAAATAAATGATCCGCTGGTGCAAAAATCGCCGTTAAAAAAAAATGAAACATATTGTAGCTCCAACAATAAAGAATCAAGATTAGTAGTTCTTGGAGGTGTACGTGACCGAGACCAATTCGAACCCGGGGCTCGCTCAAACACAAGACAATCCTGATTCTGTTCGAGCCTAAAAAGACGATTAAAACGCGATTTGAGTGTGTCCGGACCAAGCCAATGGTCCATCCAAAATCTAGTGGAATGTCCATCTCCAATTTTACGAGTAAGGGAAATATGATTCAGCACTCCATTTTGTTAGTTTGCCAGAAATTTGAAACAAAAAAGTGCCAGAGTCCTTTTGTTATACATCCACGATCGTACCCAATTATTTTCAGCATGGATGGCTTTAAAAAGTTAGACCAAGTCGATCCAACTGACGCTACACCCATTTAAGGAGTGAAATGTTGAAAACTTTCAAGCTATGTACCAATACCCAATCCCAAATTATCTCAAGAAGCAAGAATTGTGTTTCACTTTATCCAATGCAATTTTTTCGTATTACCTTCCGAACCCCAAAAGAAAGAAGCTCTTAATTTTTCGAGGGTCTTTAGAATTTTTCCGGAGCTCGAAATAAAGAGAAACAATATGAACCAACATTTCCTAATATCGATTTATTCAAAGTCAGTCTGCCACCATTCAATAGGAACTTTACTGATCCAGAAGATAATCTTGATTTAAACTTGTCAATTAGAGGAGTCCAATATTTTGTGTGTCACAATTGTTCATTTTTTATTGGCAAAATTATTTTGCATGCAAATAAACTAGTTTTATAGTTGTACATAGTATTGGCAAAAAACTTGACCGTTGAAGCACTTTCCACGTTCTTAGGTTTGCATGCATGAATCAACTTCAATTAAACTTTGTCTTATATGAATCTAAATTAGCAATAAAAAAATGCCGTGAAGAGTAATTGGATTATTTTAAATGATATATTTATAATAAATATGTTTATAGTTATTGTTATCAAATTAATTATAATTATAATTATAATTATATTATTATAAATTTAATAACATTGATCTACTTCGGTCAACATCTCGTCTCATCTGATTTGTTTGTTATGTTGTAATCATTCAAACCAAATAAAGAATATGTGTATATTATATTCACTTGGTCAACCCACAAAATGCCTATAAAAATTAAAAATATATATACTTAATTTGGATTATTAATTATGGTAACTATGAGTAAGTATCATTAAAATAACTAATCTATATATCTATATCTATATCTATCTATATATTCTTATAAAACACATTTTGAATGGCATCAAGCTTTTATTCAAATTTAAAAAAATTTAAAAGAAAAAAAAAATTATCTTAGAGATTCTAATGATGTCATCCTCAAGAAAAAAAAAACTAGAAATTTAAAATGTAATATATTATATATTTGTAATTTTATTTTTTATATAGACTTGATTAAATTCAAAAAAGCCTGCCCATGCTCATTTGAAGCGTGCTTTCCATTTTTTATCTGGAAACCATATGCCTTTTGCAAGCTTCAAATAAACCCTAGACAAAAAAACATGTCTCCTCTTCCTCTTCACTCTTCACTTCGAGCTGTACAATTTAATATTACCAGCAAGTATCATACCTATGCTTTCAATCGAGACGATTGAATCTTCATTCAATCCTAAGTATCATCATCTGCACTTTCGATTCTTACAAATGCCTCAATAACCAGACGATTTCTTTATCATTCTTTCTAAGAAGCCTCAATAACAGGTAAGTATGAGATTAGTCGATTTACCCTAATTTTACTTTTTGAAGAAATCTTAGTTTTTTTTAATAAAACTCCTTTGAATTAGTTACAACTTAGTTTTAATTACAACAAACTTCCAAAAATTGCTTGCTTTTAATCACGATCTCCCATGGAACGAATTCTACTTACCCCAACTAGTTAAAGGTTACCAAGATATTTTTGGTTAGTACTTCTACGCCCATCAAATTTTGGCGCCGCTGCCACGGAGTGTGCGCATGATTTCAAGTTTTTACTTAAATTTCTTTCTTTTAAAATTTTAAAAAATCCAAAAATAAAATAAAACACTAATAAAAATCCAAAAATATTTTTCTTTATGCATTTAGTTTACTTTATTTTTTGCATTTTGTTTGTTAAGCTTTACGTTTGGTGTTTTTGTTTGTGTTTTCAGGGTAGTGTATGCATAAGAGAAACTCAGGGAGAAATTCACCTTTGATATTTGATCCGGTAGTTGAGAAGTCCGCAAAAGCAAACCGCAAAGCTTCTAAAGCTTCCGCAAGTACAACCGTGGATCAACCACCGTCGTTCCACCAACATCACCCGTAAACTCACTATATTCAAGTGAACATTCTCATAATTCGAAAGAGTCGGAGATCCCGGAGTTTAATCACATCATGAGAGAGCGTGACTTACAAGGTGTGGACTCGTATTATCAACCAGGTGATTACGAGGATCATTCACCTATTGTTTATCCGTCCGCTCCGAATGCGAGAAATAATCGGGGATTTGAGATGCGACCTCAACATATTGCTATGATGCCAGCCTACAGAGGCACGACATCCGAAGAACCATACGAGCACATTATGGAGTTCAACGAGATTGCACTACAAAGCAGGTAAATGTTTTCACCGATGAAGAGGTACGTCTTCGATTGTTTCCTTATTCTTTGAAAGATAAAGCTAAAAAACAGTTTTTGTCCTTGCCCATCCAGAGTATCGATACTTGGGCGGAAATGAAAAAGTAATTTCTTGAGTAGTTTAACCCAATAAGTAAAACTTCTAATATGTGAATGTAAATAAAATATTTTAGGCAATTGCCCCGTGAACTTTTTCACGAAGCATACGAGCGTCTAAAGAAATTGCTTAGGTCTTGTCCCCACCACGGGATACCGAAATGGAAACTTGTAAAAGTTATCTATGATGGTCTTGACTCTCAAAATCGACATTTCCTATTAGCGGGTAGTGGTGGTGTGTTCTTAACCCATAACAGTGATGAAAAATGGGCATTTTTCGAGCAATTGAGCAAGGGTTCAAAAATCCAAGCTTCGGTTGATCAAAAATTTCACCATTCTGCCCCGATTACCCAAGTGTCTAACTCGGGAGGGTATTTTGGACACTTAGAGCAGAAAGTAGTTGAAATAAGGATGATACTTAACAACCCGAACCATAGCGGTAGTGTTACTTTTGTGTAGGTTCAGGATGTGTGCTTGATATGTGGAGATGCATACGATTATGTAAATGGTTGTAAAAAAGGGATACTACTAGGGATGTTGTACAACCTCATAACCATATGTACAATATTTGAAGTATTATATACAACTTTATAATAAAACACCTCATGATCATATGTACAAAGTTGAAAACTAATTGTACAATCTTTTTCAAAACACCCCATGAGCACATGTACAAACTTTGAAGCATGTTGTACAACCTTAATATAATAATTGTATTTTAATTCCTGAAAAAATTTAAAAGGCATTTGTTATTACTAATAATTATTATTAAAAATATAAATTCTCATTTTTAAAGCAAACTTTATTATTATAATTATAATTATTGTATAATTCTTATTCAAACACGAGTTTTCTTTACGGGATTAATTACGTTACATATGTATACGAAATAGATGTCTCAATAAAAGGTTGTAATGTAGGCCTTTATAACAAGGAAAACAGTAATTGTGATGAAATTGGAAGATGGTGGTGGGAGAATAAATGTAGTTCATTTTTTTTCTGTTCAAATTAATTATATTAATATGTTTGTAAAAACAACGACAAGTTTCTTAGTCGGAATTCTTGGTTCCATGGTTCATTAATCTAAATGACTTTAGTATTTACATTCACTTAATATCTAGAACATATCATTAAACTGTTTCATTAAAACAAACTCGTGATTCCATGGGTCATTTCACTAGTAATTACATATTTATGAAGTTTGTGTCAAAGTCAATAATTAACTCCTGTTAGTTATTAAGTCGAACTCTGTATTTTTTCTATTTTTCTAAACTAATGAATAATGAATACTCATAAAAGAAGTCGTATCCAAAAAAAAAAAAATGTTTTCAATCAAGGAATACAAAACAACCCGACGAAACTCATACTTCGAAAGCTAAGAGTAAGCTAAAAACTATCTATACTCAAGCCTCCTAAGTATAAATCAAACAATGAAGTAACTAACCAAACAATCTAAACATACATCAAATCAGTGGCGGAACTTGAACCCGGATAAAGATGAGATGGATGTAAAAATTTAATAAATTTTTTATTATCAGTAAGGGTAAACACAAAAAAATAAATAAATAATAAAAATTTTATTTTTTGGTAATTTTTTAAGTGTAAAATAATTTTTATCAATTCTAGGTGGTGTGGATACCTCTTTGAGTAACACTATGTAAGTAACTAGAGGGGGGTGAATAGTTACTTAGTCGATTTTTCAAATTTTTTTTTAGCGTTTTGTTGAACTTGAACTTGATATAGTGTGATTTGAAATGTTTGTTCTCTAATAATGCTAGCAATACAAATATATGTTAAATTGTAAATAAAAGATAAGGGAAGAGAGAACAAACACAACGATTTATAGTGGTTCGGGAAGATGTTAACTAATCTTCCTTAATCCACTCCTCAATTCTACGAATTGAGATTTTTCTTCACTATGATACTCCAAACTCAGTGGAGTGTCCGGATACAACACTAGTACTTCGATAAGCCGCACCTTGTGAACTCTTACGTCCCTTTGAAGACTTCACAAACACCTATAGCTCTTACCACAAGATCCTAATGAACTATCCTAGTGAAAAACACAACTATCCTCTAGATCCCTTTAAGAAGATAGTTTACAAGTAAACTTACAACTTTAAGCTTACAAGTACTCTTGCTAGAATCACTCCAAAAGATTACAAATTAATTATAAGAATGATATCAGTAAGTATGAGAAAATATGAGTGCAAGAGGTGAGTCTTCAAATGCTTCAAGGCTTGGCTTTTATAGGAAAGAGAAATCTTCCTGGAAGACATACGGCTCATTGTACGGTCGACTGTAGTTCGACCGTGTACCTCTCACATCTGATTCTTATGGCCATTTTTGTCCTTTGAAAATTGTCATTTTCCCTTGCTGAATAGCTGCAACTAAAGGCCAATTACTTCTGAAATTATCCTCATTACCCTTTATGTTTTGAACATAAGCTTAGAAGTTGACATGTCCATTAAAGAAGAAAGCCTTTAATCTTTGACCATTTGTCATTGATTACCAAAAGAGGTAATTGCAGATTTTTGTCTCATGACAAACCATTATATTCCAAAATCTTCATCAACCTTTCTTAATCACTTGTCATTTAGCTTATGGGAATTTCTTGCCTTTTAGAACATTGTTACAACTTAAATGAACTAGTTTGAGTCTAGTTTGAACATAATGATTCTTGTTACAACTTGACTAGACTTGAACTAATTACATTCTCATACAAATAATGATACATAGAACTAATGGGAGAGCAACTCTTTAATTGGGACTTTTAATGACCATTATTAGTATGTTTAAATGACACTATCCATTTGGACAAAAAGATATGTCACTTGAGTGTTTTAGCCTAAATCAAGCTTAAAGTGTCATTAAGATGTCATTAGGTGTGATTAGTAAAAATTAACATCTTTTGGTTCAAAACTCTTTTGAGATCAAAAAGGGCAACTATTATAAGTGTGTTTAAAAATGTTTAAAAAACTATAGATGCCTCAAAGTGGTTTATCGTAAAGTGGATGAATTTGGTAACAGAGAAAACTGCGGTCGGGCTGCGGTCGTCCGTGAAGTCAACTGTAGATTTACAGTTTTAGAAAAACTTGAACTCGTTGATATAGGACACACACAGTTGGTTTCACGGTTGACCGTAGTACAGCCGTGTAGCATTTTTACCAAGATAATTACTTATGTGTTGGTCTTTTGCTAGAGATAGTTTAGGCTTATGAACTCATGTCATCCTACATATGATTAACTACTAGGTTCTTGTGTGTCATCATCAAAAAAAGGTGATTAACTTTTGAATATTATGAGTTGAATCTTAACCAACACTCTCCCCCTTTTTGATGATGACAAACACATGAGTAAGTGTTAACTATGTAGGTCGACATAAGTGTTAACATCACTTACCATACACTTTCTCCCCCTTTTGTCAAAGCAAAAAGGTTAGTCCCACATGGAACTAAGCGCGCCCTAGAGTAATGCTCCCCCTTAAATCGTACACACTTATCAACTGTTCCTGTTAATAAAATGGCTCCCCCTCAAACCTATAGTAGACATAAAAAGTAACAAACATGATAAGCATAGCAAGTGCATTACAATAATCAATACATAACAAGTTTTAATCCTAGGAGAAATGTTGTATCTACCCGCCTTTATAAATAATTCTTAACCAACATTAATTATTTTTAAGGATAAATGCCGTTGGTGCTAAACGCATCGGAGATTGTTGAGCTTTCATTGTCGGAAGAGAGAATAATCACCGAATGAGCTACCCAATAGGTTAGTGGAGTAGTGGACACGGGTTAAAGAATTTGAGAGGAGTTGATGGCACCAACAAATTGAAAAAGTCGATTAAGATGGTTTGAGTACGGAAGTGGATGAGTTCCTAGTTCTCGAAGATAACCCATTCTTTGAGTAGTGAGATAGGCGAGATTTATGGGTTCATGTGTAGTGACCCGAACTTTTCCATGTTTATATATATTAATTGAGATTGATATTTACATGATTAAATTTTTCCAACATGTTAAGCAATCAAACTTGTTAAGACTTGATTAATTGAAATATGTTTCATATAGACAATTGACCACCCAAGTTGACCGGTGATTCACGAACGTTAAAACTTGTAAAAACTATATGATGACATATATATGGATATATATATATAGTTAACATGATACTATGATAAGTAAACATATCATTAAGTATATTAACAATGAACTACATATGTAAAAACAAGACTACTAACTTAATGATTTTTAAACGAGACATATATGTAACGATTATCGTTGTAAAGACATTTAATGTATATATATATCATATTAAGAGATATTCATACATGATAATATCATGATAATATAATAATTTAAAATCTCATTTGATATTATAAACATTGGGTTAACAACATTTAACAAGATCGTTAACCTAAAGGTTTCAAAACAACACTTACATGTAACGACTAACGATGACTTAACGACTCAGTTAAAATGTATATACATGTAGTGCTTTAATATGTATTTATACACTTTTTAAAGACTTCAATACACTTATCAAAATACTTCTACTTAACAAAAATGCTTACAATTACATCCTCGTTCAGTTTCATCAACAATTCTACTCGTATGCACCCGTATTCGTACTCGTACAATACACAGCTTTTAGATGTATGTACTATTGGTATATACACTCCAATGATCAGCTCTTAGCAGCCCATGTGAGTCACCTAACACATGTGGGAACCATCATTTGGCAACTAGCATGAAATATCTCATAAAATTACAAAAATATGAGTAATCATTCATGACTTATTTACATGAAAACAAAATTACATATCCTTTATATCTAATCCATACACCAACGACCAAAAACACCTACAAACACTTTAATTCTTCAATTTTCTTCATCTAATTGATCTCTCTCAAGTTCTATCTTCAAGTTCTAAGTGTTCTTCATAAATTCTACAAGTTCTAGTTACATAAAATCAAGAATACTTTCAAGTTTGCTAGCTCACTTCCAATCTTGTAAGGTGATCATCCAATCTCAAGAAATCTTTGTTTCTTACAGTAGGTTATCATTCTAATACAAGGTAATAATCATATTCAAACTTTGGTTCAATTTCTATAACTATAACAATCTTATTTCAAGTGATGATCTTACTTGAACTTGTTTTCGTGTCATGATTCTGCTTCAAGAACTTCGAGCCATCCAAGGATCCGTTGAAGCTAGATCCATTTTTCTCTTTTCCAGTAGGTTTATCCAAGGAACTTAAGGTAGTAATGATGTTCATAACATCATTCGATTCATACATATAAAGCTATCTTATTCGAAGGTTTAAACTTGTAATCACTAGAACATAGTTTAGTTAATTCTAAACTTGTTCGCAAACAAAAGTTAATCCTTCTAACTTGACTTTTAAAATCAACTAAAAACATGTTCTATATCTATATGATATGCTAACTTAATGATTTAAAACCTGGAAACACGAAAAACACCGTAAAACCGGATTTACGCCGTCGTAGTAACACCGCGGGCTGTTTTGGGTTAGTTAATTAAAAACTATGATAAACTTTGATTTAAAAGTTGTTATTCTGAGAAAATGATTTTTATTATGAACATGAAACTATATCCAAAAATTATGGTTAAACTCAAAGTGGAAGTATGTTTTCTAAAATGGTCATCTAGACGTCGTTCTTTCGACTGAAATGACTACCTTTACAAAAACGACTTGTAACTTATTTTTCTGACTATAAACCTATACTTTTTCTGTTTAGATTCATAAAATAGAGTTCAATATGAAACCATAGCAATTTGATTCACTCAAAACGGATTTAAAATGAAGAAGTTATGGGTAAAACAAGATTGGATAATTTTTCTCATTTTAGCTACGTGAAAATTGGTAACAAATCTATTCCAACCATAACTTAATCAACTTGTATTGTATATTATGTATTCTTGAGATACCATAGACACGTATACAATATTTCGACCTATCATGTCGACACATCTATATATATTTCGGAACAACCATAGACACTCTATATGTGAATGTTGGAGTTAGCTATACAGGGTTGAGGTTGATTCCAAAATATATATAGTTTGAGTTGTGATCAATACTGAGATACGTATACACTGGGTCGTGGATTGATTCAAGATAATATTTATCAATTTATTTCTGTACATCTAACTGTGGACAACTAGTGTAGGTTACTAACGAGGACAGCTGACTTAATAAACCTAAAACATCAAAATATATTAAAAGTGTTGTAAATATATTTTGAACATACTTTGATATATATGTATATATTGTTATAGGTTCGTGAATCAACCAGTGGCCAAGTCTTACTTCCCGACGAAGTAAAAATCTGTAAAAGTGAGTTATAGTCCCACTTTTAAAATCTAATATTTTTGAGATGAGAATACATGCAGGTTTTATAAATGATTTACAAAATAGACACAAGTACGTGAAACTACATTCTATGGTTGAATTATCGAAATCGAATATGCCCCTTTTTATTAAGTCTGGTAATCTAAGAATTAGGGAACAGACACCCTAATTGACGCGAATCCTAAAGATAGATCTATTGGGCCTAACAAACCCCATCCAAAGTACAGGATGCTTTAGTACTTCGAAATTTATATCATATCCGAAGGGTGTCCCGGAATGATGGGGATATTCTTATATATGCATCTTGTTAATGTCGGTTACCAGGTGTTCACCATATGAATGATTTTTATCTCTATGTATGGGATGTGTATTGAAATATGAAATCTTGTGGTCTATTATTATGATTTAATATATATAGGTTAAACCTATAACTCACCAACATTTTTGTTGACGTTTTAAGCATGTTTATTCTCAGGTGATTATTAAGAGCTTCCGCTGTTGCATACTTAAATAAGGACGAGATTTGGAGTCCATGCTTGTATGATATTGTGTAAAAACTGCATTCAAGAAACTTAATTTGTTGTAACATATTTGTATTGTAAACCATTATGTAATGGTCGTGTGTAAACAGGATATTTTAGATTATCATTATTTGATAATCTACGTAAAGCTTTTTAAACCTTTATTGATGAAATAAAGGTTATGGTTTGTTTTAAAATGAATGCAGTCTTTGAAAAACGTCTCATATAGATGTTAAAACCTCGCAACGAAATCAATTAATATGGAACGTTTTTAATCAATAAGAACGGGACATTTCATCATGAGTGAGAAGTGACCACATGACAACGACTTTGGTTCCGGAGATGTGAGTAGCGGTGGGTTCCCGACAATAAACATTGTTCTGAACGAAATTAAGAATAAGTTGAAGATCATGGCGGATTTCGTTATCTTGAATGCGAAGCAGTCGGTTGAAATTTCGTTGTACTCCCGGAGTAGTGATAAGATCTAAGATGGGTTGCAGCAGAAATGTAGGGTTGAGTGATCTTAGATCGGTTAAAGGAGTTTAGAAGGAATGCCCATTTGAAGGAATGGCCATGACAGTTGCGAATTGTTCAAAAGACCAAGTGTAAGGTGTATCAAAAATTCAAAATGCAACTTGGTCGGGATTTGAAACATCAAGATTAGCATAGAATTCCCTAATTAACGTTGGATAAATGGTATCATCAAGCTCAAGAAACGAGAAGCAATTATTATGGGTGAAAAGTTGAGTTAATTCGGGAAAATCGGTATGATGAACAACACGTTCCTCATGAAGTGTTCTAGTCTCCATGTGTTGCCTATTGTTCGTGATACGTTGATTTCTCGTGTTGGTCATTTCCTAGAAAAACCACAGATTTAGCAAAATAATCAAGTTGTTAAGTTTGAAAATCTATATGCTAAACATGTGTAGATTAGTCCTTGTCTAGACTCATTTTGAAAACTATGAATTTGAAATTAAATTGTATTATTTTTCTTTTGAAAATTTAGACAAGTTTCATCATTTTGCTATATGTTTGTCAAGAGTAGATACTAGTCATGAGATTGACAAGTATCATAATGGTTTGTTCAAACATATGTGTGTGTGCACGAGTGAGTTCAAAAATTTAAAGCATATATGAGTTTTTTATGCAAGAAATCACTATTATGACTCATTAAAAAAAACTTTTTAGAACAATTTTACTCATATATTTTAAGAAAATCACACAATTAACAAGTGTTCCTATTAGTTTGGAAAGATTAAAAATATAATCAATTTAGTAAAACTGAAAGTAAGATTTTGGATGCTTACCTTAAAGAGAATTGAAAGAGTATGGACCACTTTTTAAAAAGTACTTGAAGGTAGGACAAAAGTAAATCTGAAAATTTAGAGGTTGGGGTTTAAAGAGGAGATGTGGTTGGTGGAAAGGTTGTTTGAATATTAAAAGAAAAGCATAGAGGACAAAGAATTTCGTCAGACATCAGGCGGCTCTTCACACGGTCGACCGTGCGTGATCAGGATAGAATTTTACGGAGTGTGTTCCATCATTCCTAACCCATTCCTAAGCGAGTTAAAAGTTTCCTTTTTAAGGGGCTTAGTGAATATGTCAGCTATATTTTCCGCAGATTCTACCTTATCTATCAGAATATTACCATTTTGGACGTGGTCACGAAGGAAATAGTGCCAAATGTCTATGTGTTTAGTCCTAGAGTGTAATATTTGATTTTTCGATAGGTCTATAGCACTTTTGTTATCACAACATATGGGAATTTCGTTTGAGATGATACCGTAATCGAGGAAGGTTTGCTTCATCCATAACACTTGTGCACATGCTCCTCCTATGGCTACATATTCGGCTTCGGTGGTAGACAATGCAACGGACGTTTGCTTCTTTGAGATCCATGACGTTAAGCAAAGCGCCAAAGCCCCACGAACGCGCATACTCCACTTGTGCTTTTTCTATCAATCATTGATCCACCATGATCGGAATCCGCAAAGCACATAATATCAATCCCGGTAAACTTTTGTAACAACCCAACATCGAGTACCGAAAACCATAAAGCGCATACACAATAAAGTCTAAGTCTAGCCACCTATCTCAAGTTGCGTAAATCCCTTAGACCATGCTCTGATACCACTTGTAACAACCCAACATCGAGTACCGAAAAACACAACACATTTAAAAAAAAAACGGACTGGCACTTGCGCGGTGCGCGCAGCCTTGCGCGGCACGCGTTTGGGCATGAAACCTGATCAGAAATGAGACAAGCCAGCTCCCTGAAATCTCACCCATTTGCGCGGTGCGCATTAGTACAGAATGTGCTGTTTGCCAACTTTTCATATAAAAGCCAATACTCCAAAACCCCAAACCATACAACGTAAATTCGGTTACCACCCAAAGTAGTTTACATAATTTCAAGGATTAGAGTTTACAAAAGGGTACGACGACCCGTACAACACCAAAGTATTGTCGACCCATAAGTTTAAGTACCAAACAAAAGACGAGCGTGGTGTTTGGGGTTAAACTACCCAAAACCTAGGTCGAATTACAAAAGTCTCCTCTAACAAATCCAAAGAGGTAAAATCTCTAATCCAAGCATATACCCTTGCCCTTGTCCACGCCGGAGCCTAAAAAGGTAAACAACGAGAGGGTAAACAACGCTTAGTGAGTGCAATAAGTATACACATGCATATATAATACACCTACTTGCAACCGCCTACACACATACCACAAACATGCTAGCAATATAATATTAGCATACGAACTCCAAGTATAAAGCTAATAACCTCCATTACCGCAACTAGCATAACAATAGCATATACTCCAAAATATAATATGCTACACTACAATACATACACAAACTATATGGTTAACCATACCCACGTCATGGTGTTACCGGTTCCGTGGTTCACACCACGCGTAATGCTATGACGCTATCGGCTTCGTGGTTCACGTCACTACGCATTCGAGTTATACTCTTTTATAGTGCTACCGACTCCGTGGTTCACACTTTGGTGCTACCTGCTCCGTGGTTCACACCTCATTTTATAGTGCTACCGGCTCCATGGTTCACACTTTGATGCTACCGGCTCCGTGGTTCACATCACAACACATGCACCATGATGCTACCGGCTCCGTGGTTCACATCATAGCACACTCGCACACACTATGGCACTCCCAGTTTCGTGGGTCATGCCTTAGCATACAAATAAATATACTATATACATACATGCATAAATATCCCACTCACCTTAACACCAAGGTGATGATTAGAATCCGCAAGCTTCAAGCGAAGTACCTAATACATCATGCATATAATCAATCACACAATCAATTTGGTCAACCAACTCACTCACCTCCCTAGTTTCATTTTGACCCATGGTGCAATTTCGACCCATTTGCACCCTTAACCCTAATATTAGGTCAAATTCGCCAAAACTCTAACACTAGCCAAATATGTTCTTAACACTCTTTTCAACACAAGATTATTGCATTTTCACACTTATTAAACAACTTAGGTTATCCAAGACCCATTTGACCCATTTTAAGGTTAACACACCCATTTGGGTCATCAACATACCCAAATTACATCCACTTACTATATATCAAGGTGTGCTAGTGATTAACTAACTATTTAAGACTCATATCTCCAATTAACACTTTAAAACCTTAGGTTAGTTCTTCTTGAGTCCGCATGACTCAATCTTACCCAAAAGCCCCCAAAATCACCAATAATGGGCTTTATGTTCATCACTAACCCAAAACCCTAACCCTTAAACAAATTAAAATAAGGAAATCAAGATTAGGACTTACCACCACACTCAAAACGTAGCTAAGGACTAGATGAACAACTTTAAAACTCGAGCTTAGGCAAGATTCCTTCTTCTTCTTCCCCAAAGTGAGCTTTCTCTCACTAAAACTTTACTCTCTCTCTAAATTGAATGTGAAAGTGATAAGGTAGATGAAAATGGAGTTATGACACCCACCAAACTGACCTTAGGGCCTTAAAGGACAAAGTGAGCTGTCAGCTGCGATAAGAGCGCCGTGCATTAGAGTGCGCGCCGCGCACTTCCTATTTTGCTGATTCCAACTTCATTTATTTATGTACAATATGTACAATTCGGATTCGGGTCTTACAACTCTCCCCCACTTGATTCGGATTGCGTCCTCGCAATCCACGCCGCATGACAAGCTGGAAGATACACCAAAACGAACTCTTCGGATTCCCATGTGAACTCGGAACCCTTTCGATGACGCCATTGGACTTTGAAAGTCCTTACCTCCTTGTTACGCAAAATTTTAACCTTCTCATCAAGGATTGTAATTGGCTCCTCAACATATTCTAACTTGTTGTTCAAGGAAATCTCATCTAACGGTATCCATGTCGAGTCATCCGCAAGATACTTACGGAGATGGGAAACATGGAATGTGTTATGAATCCCCGCAAGCTCTTCGAATAACTCTAACCTATAAGCAACCTCACCAACTCGAGTCAAAATTTTAAAAGGACCGATAAACCGAGGAGCTAGCTTTCCTCATTTTCGAAACCGAATAACACCTTTCCATGGTGAAACCTTAAGCATCACCATGTCACCTTCTAGAAACTCAATCGGTCGCCTACCTTTATCACCATAAGATTTTTGTCTATCGTGCGCCGCCTTAAGTCGAGCCCGAATCATCTCAATCTTACTATTCATTTCCAAAACCAAATCGGTACTCCCGATTTCCTTTTGACCCACTTCACCTCAACAAATAGGAGTTCGACATCTACGCCCATAAAGCATCTCATAAGGTGGCATTCCTATACTAGTATGGTAACTATTATTGTACGAGAATTCCACCAAAGGCAAGTGCTCATCCCAACTACCACCGTAATTAATAACACACGCCCTTAACATATCCTCTAACGTTTGATTCGTACGTTCGGTGTAAGACCCAAATATTTGTTGTGTACATAAGTGTACATAAGATGCTTGAAGTGGGGGTTCGTTGTACTTTTTAAAATGAAAAAGAAGCTGATCTGGGGGAGTGGCGTGCCGAGCGGCCTTATGGCACGCCGTGCCGTTTGTTTGTGACAGATTCCTTCTTTCTTTTAATTAGATATTTTAAGGGCAATTTGGTAAAATCACTTGGAACCCGAATTTAAGGCCCTAGATCAGTAGTGGAGCCTTATTTACTCCATTTTCCACCTACCTTATCTTCATCCATTCAATTCTAGAGAGAGAGAGTGATAACCTAGTGTGAGAAAACTCATTTTGGAGAAGAAGAAGGAGGATTCTTGCCTAAGCTCAAGTTCTAAAGTTGTTCATCTACTTCCTAGCTACGTTTTGGTGGTAGTGGTATGCTCTAATCTTGATTTCTCGATTCAATTTTGTGTAAGGGTTAGAGTTAGGGTTTATGGTGAACTTAAAACCCACTTTGTTAGTAAATTGGGTGTTTTGGGTGAATTTGGGTTATGTTGACTCAAATGTGACTAACTAGGGTTTTTCAAGTATTAATTATTGTTAATGAACCTTAAGTAGTTAGTGAATTGCTAGGACACCAATATATATGTAAATGTATGTTAAGTGGGTTAGTGGATGGCCCGAAATGGGTATGTTGACTTTAAATGGGTCAAATGGGTCAAAATGGACCTAAATTAGTTAACGTTTATGGTTAATGCATAAACCTAGTGTTAAAAGGTGTTTTAAGACCTAACTTGGCTAACGCTAGGGTTTTGGTGAAAGATGATCCAATTTTAGGGTTAAGTGTCCAAATGGGTCAAAATGACCTAGTAGTGGTGAGTGTTGTGAGTTTGACCTACTTGGATGGTTGATTGATTATATGTACATTATAATAGGTGCGTTACCTTGAAGATTTAAGCTTGGTTTATTGATTCACTGAAGGCGTAAGGTGAGTGGAATAAGTATACATGTGCGTATATGATGTGTTTACTTGTAGAAATGGATATGTGTTGTCCAAGTTAGTGATATATGCGTTGTACACTAACGGTTTTAAGAACGGATATATGTTGTCCAATTTAGTGTTATATGTGTTGTACACTAATGATTTATGAATGGATATGTGTTGTCCGATTTAGTGTTATATGTGTTGTACACTAACGATTTTATAAACGGATATGTGTTGTCCAAGGGTTAGTGATATATGTGTTGTGCACTAACGGTTGTTATGAACACCGATGGGAAATTTGAGTACCATTCCTATTACGATTGGTTAACCATGATTGTATGAATAGTGTATTAGCATATTTAATTATGAACTATATGCTTTTGTTATTGCTAGCTCAAATGTGAATTGCGATTATTGGTATATGCATAATGTTGTGCATGGTTGTCAAATTGCTAACTTGCGTACGGTATTGTGTAAGTGTTTGCAAGTAGATATATTATATATGTATATGTATAATTATTGCATTCACTAAGCTTTGCTTACCCTCTCGTTGTTTACCTTTTTATAGGTTTGGTTGTGTACAAGGGTAAGGGCATTATTTTGGAGTAGAGTTCCCGCTTTGTTGATAGGGGATGCCTTTTTGGAAGTGTTGGCTATTTGGAGTTTGATCGAGACTTGGGTAGTTTAACCCCAAACACCATGCTCGTTGAGTCGTTTGGCATTTAAACTTTTTGGTGGTCGAAACTCTCGTTATGTATTAAACTCGTAAAACGGCTGATGTGGGCCCCGCATTGTAAAACTTATTTTATGTTTGAATCGTGTTAGTTTTACATGTATGAATATATGGTTAAAAGCGTTTTGTCTAATTATGACGGGAAGTGGCCGATCTTTTTCGCAAAAATGGAAAAATGGGACAGACTGTTTTGGCGCGCCGCGCGGCCATATGGCGCACCGCGCCATTATCTGATCAGTGAAATTTTTTTGTGTGACATTTTAAGCGGGTTTGTTCGTGGTTCGATTTGGGTTGTTACAAGTGGTATCAGAGCATGGTCTAAGGGATTTAAGTGACTTGAGATAGGTGCCTAGACTTAGACTTTATTATGTGTACGCTTTATGCAGGACTTGTAGGGCTTTGGGTCTAATCGAGAATTGTTAGTATTTTGGTTTATGTGAACTAACCTTGTGCTAATGGTTTTGTGTTGTGTTTAGCAATCATCAAGCGAGATGGACCTGGTACTAGCAAGTTAATGCGACGTGCTCGCGTAACAATGATTAGCTACCGTTGTTACGGGTGCAAATCGTGTCAAGAATTCGAGTAGTTTTGAAGAAAGGGTTTTGAAGAATTCGAGTAGTTTTGAAGAAAGGGTTTTGAAGCGCTTGTGTTGAGAAAGAGTAGTTTTACTTTTGGAAAGAGGAAGTTCGAGAATTCGAGTCAATCGAGCTTTTCAACAAAAAGAACAAGAAGGGCTTTGAAAGTGTTAATAGCGTGAAGAAAGGTGGCTCCGGTGGTCATGTACCCACTTGCTATACTTGTGGGCAAATGTAGCGACCCGACCAAATCGTCATTGACGGCGCCGACTACTTAGGTCCCGTTACGTGGTCGTAGTCCCTATATGAGACTCGTTTGACCAAAATTATGTCGCATTCATTTGAAAGGTACAAGGCTTGCAAGTTTAGTTTACAAAACCGTTCGACAACAAGTCTAAGTTTACAAAAGTCATAAAGTATAAATGAAATAACTTGCGACATAATATAAGTTGAAAAACACAGTTGCTATAAATAGCGTAAGTATGTAAACAATATGTTTGAATCCAAAGGTGCTATCACTAGCGTATGCATGTATGTATCTTGACTCCAAGCAAATAATCAGAGTGTATGCGGAAGCATGTATCAAATAGCCATGTATGAACCTGAGAAACATATAGAAAACTGTCAACGAAAAACGTTGGTGAAATCATAGATGTATTTGTAAACGTTGTTTTTGAACCACAAGATTTAGTATTCCCATAGTTGATTATCAAAATCGTTTGCATTCCAAAAGTATTGTTCGCGAGCACCCAATTATCAAGACTTAACGTTTCCTTCCATTGAACCCCATCACTATAGTGTTAGAACATACACTGTTTCTCAAAAATATATTTCACCCGTAGACGGTAGCGAACCGTCCGTAGTGAGGGTTTGTCAAACCCGTATGGCCACACAATATAAGTTCTCGCTTACACCCTGCAAGTGTAACTAATGATAATCGAATTGAGGATTTTTGTTCTAACTCGCTGTGGAATGTTTGTTTTCCTTGTACTTGTGTTCAAAGTATAAAAGTAAGTAGCACCAAATGTAACAAAGTATATGTTTCTCAGCCCACAATTTAAAGTATAAAAAGTTATTGAAAAGGTGGGACTATGATCTCACCTCGAGTGCACGAGTATAAAAGTACTTCACAAAGTAACGTATGCATGAAAGTTGCTTAGCCTTGACCTAAACAAGTAAGTTATATCAATTAACCGGTTACGACACAAGGTCGGGTGAAATGTGTTCAATTAGTCCTATGGCTCGTTACGACTCGAATAGTATAGCATGTGAATCACGTTGTCAAGTTTCATGCAAGAATCAAGTATAAAAGCATGTTAGAACGATTGTAATAAAGTTTGAGTTGACATTTCAAAACCTTACCATTAGAAAGGAAATCTTATTACGTTTCCAACGATATTTGATTCATCGAAAACGGAGTTACGGTCAAAAAGTTATGGCCAAAACAAGTTTGCTGAAGTTCGGATGAAACAGGCAATTGTCGCGGCGCGACAAATGGCTCCGCGGCGCGACAAATGCCTATTTTGAAGGTCAGAAAGCCTGAAAAACATGTTCTAAAATCACCCTTTGGGCCACGGCGCGACAAATTGCTCCGCGGCGCGACAAATAACGTGGTCTGGTGCCTGGTCAGTCTCAAATGTTCAAGTCTTGGTCAAAACTTCAAACAACCATAAAACGCAAACCGTAAACAACTAGAAGGCGTATCTTATACCGTTGGAAAGCTCTTTTGACAAGGAACACAACTAACCACATATCATCAAACAAAAACATCATTTATAATAGCCGAAATCTCATCAAGTGATCAATAAAAGTCCATTTTCAAAGTTTCAAGTTCGTAAAACGTATTTTATGATTCGGGAATCCAATTTACACATACGATATGCCGTTTTGAAGGTAATGAAGCATACATTACAACTAAACACTTACTAATAACATTTCATGGCATTCAAGCATCAAAAGTTCATGTCAAGAACTATCAAACCCTAGTCAAACATCACAAAATCATTAATCGGGTTTTTGAAGTTTTCTTAATCAACCTACACATCCAAACGAAGCTAGTGATACTAGTAACACAATTAAAACATGCACTTTAACAATCTAACAACATTAACTCATCCAAAATCAAGGATTAAGCAAACCCATTTCAAATGTTCAAACTAGTTACTCAAAACAACGAATCGAGCAAACAAAACATATATTCATGTTATACACGAGCCATAGACACTAACTAACACCATTTCAAGTCAAAAACACGAATTTAAAGAAATTTAGAGTTTTAGAAATGTTACCCAAACGAGATGAAGTTTGTATCAAAATGTAGAGGATGAAGAGAGGATCACGAAAATGTAATCGGATTTATTGTGAGCTTCCAAGATTGAATTTAGATGATGAATGATTGAATTGGGTGTTTGTGTGTGTGTTCTTGATAGAGAGAAAGAGAGAGAGGTGTTGGTGGAAATGAATGGAGGAGGTGAAGTGGTTGACTAGTTGACCTAGTCACCACTTTGCCCACTTGTCAACTTAAGTCCCTCATGTTTGTAGTCGGGTGCGGGAATTAACCAAACGAAATATTTTAAAAACGCTCGAGTAGACGAGTGGTGTTATAATTAAATAACGAGAATATTATAAACGTTAGTCAACGGAAATTGGGAATTTAAATAGCGAAAGATATTATTTAAAAAAAAGACGGTGTTAAAAATAAATTTAACGGAAAAACGCGGGATGTTACATTATCCACAACTCAAAAGAAATTTCGTCCCGAAATTTAGTTGGAAGTAGTAGTTGTTGAATCTTACTCGAGATCTTGCGTTGTAAATTCTACGAATAGGTGAAGGTACGTCCTTGAGTATTTCCACGAATTTTGACAGTTGCGATTTCACGTCGTCTTAGAGTTTGGGTTCACGATTCATGGTTTCGACCGGCCCTCCTAGGAATGAAGTTTATCGTCGATAGTAAGTTCATCGAAGAGGATAACAAGTTCTTGTTTCGCGAGACACGCCCTTAAGTTTGATACGCAGAATGTAGGATGAACGGAATTTGTTTGAGTCGGAAGTTTGAAGCGGTAAGCAACGGGCACAACACGCCCCAAGATTTTAAAAGGATCAAAATATCGCGAATTTAGCTTTCTACGTTTCCCGAAACGAATTTGCACCTTTCCAAGGTGCGACTCTTAACGTGACGCGGTTTCCCACGCGGAATTTGGAAATGTTTACGTCTAACATCGGCGTAGCTCTTGGTGAGTACGAGTCGCGTAGGGTTTTACCTGAATATGAACAAATTTTCTCGGTTGCTCATGAACAACCTCGGCCCCGGTGAATTGATCATCGCTTACTTGGTTCGACAAAGGAGAACGACGTTTCCGGTCACATGTGGTTTCAAAAGGAGTGATATTAAAACTCGAATGAAAATCATTGTAGTATGAGGATTCGGTTAAGGAAAATACTTTTCTCAAGTAAATCTGAAGTTGGTAATACAAATTCGTATTATGGTTTTCAAGACTTAAATCGTATGTTTGTCCGGTCCGTCGGGTTTTGGATGGTACGCGGTACTCATGTCTAAACGTGGTCCCGAGGCTTTTTGTAAGGTACTCCAAAATCTAGAAGTGAAACGAGGATCTCGATCCGAAACGGGGTACGTTTCCCTAAGGCATATTGAACAAGTTTGCTAGGAATTGAGAACGTTAGCTAGGACAAGTTTCTCAAGCAAAATTCGCGTCGCGGAAGATTTATCAGTTTCCAAAAACGTTCGTCGGGGCAAGTTCTCATCGGTTTCTGAAAGAAAAACGTTCGTCGGAACTATTCACCCTCGAGGTGAATACTAGTATAACGTGGAGAGTCTCTCTCCATTGGGAATTTAGAATAAGGACCTCCTGAACCGGAAGTACGAGGGTGATGCAAAAGAAGTTTCCGCCTCGGTGCGAGCATAACGAGTAAATCGTAATTAGTCAATAAGACTGTGCGAGGACGAGATAGTATACACGTGTAACATACGGTTGAAGTCGAGAGGAATCGGTAATTCATTCGGAAGCATAAGTATAGTTCGACAAAAGTCGAAGGGGTGTCCCCGGTATGGTTGTTATCAATATTCTCGGAGTTTTCGGATGTCCAAACATGAAAGGATGAAGTCATGTACATGGCACATGGTGGTGTTTAGGTTGATCGAGTCTAACCACCATCACGCGTCACTAGAACTTTGGTATGTCTTACCGTAATATAACCACGTTGATCGAGTGTCGTTATATTACGCTAACTCATACCTCCATTCCCACATCACTCTATAGATTCAAGTTCGTGTCATCGTGAAGACCTAAAATGAACAAAATGTAACGACGTCTCAAACGTGACTCATATTAAATCGAAAGAATTTCTGCAACTCTAAGGAAGCGTTCCCCGAGGGAAGTGTATAAATGATTGTTCACGTCAATGCGGTTCGAGTCAGACAAAAACGTATTCAGGTATGAAAAGAGTAACTAGTCATGATAACGAGTAGCACGCAACCGTAGTGATAAATGTTGATGATGATACTCACCTAGAGTGGTGATGGTAGTAACACCCAAAAAGTAGATAGTAAGAAACACCAGTGGGAAACCGATAGTAAGTTGAAACGGTGGCAAATAACAATCCGGGAGACAGAGTTCCCGAACAAGTGTGACTAATGAAGTCGTCGTCATCCATACGTGTATGAATCATGAATTTACGTGTGTTACCAAAAAGTGGCGGAATACGAGTTCGTAGGATGAAGGTTGGGTACCATTAAAAAGTTTGCCTAAGAATGATTCAAGTATAATGCACAAGTAGTCAAGTAAGTGCTATCTATAGCAAATGTATGTCAGAATGCAAATGCTAACTATCCGGTTGTAGTCTAGACTCACTAATGCGTCCTAACGACTCTGTTAGACACACTAATGCACGTCCTAGTTCCCTACAACCCACGCTCTGATACCATCTGTAGCGACCCGACCAAATCGTCATTGACGGCGCCGACTACTTAGGTCCCGTTACGTGGTCGTAGTCCCTATATGAGACTCGTTTGACCAAAATTATGTCGCATTCATTTGAAAGGTACAAGGCTTGCAAGTTTAGTTTACAAAACCGTTCGACAACAAGTCTAAGTTTACAAAAGTCATAAAGTATAAATGAAATAACTTGCGACATAATATAAGTTGAAAAACACAGTTGCTATAAATAGCGTAAGTATGTAAACAATATGTTTGAATCCAAAGGTGCTATCACTAGCGTATGCATGTATGTATCTTGACTCCAAGCAAATAATCAGAGTGTATGCGGAAGCATGTATCAAATAGCCATGTATGAACCTGAGAAACATATAGAAAACTGTCAACGAAAAACGTTGGTGAAATCATAGATGTATTTGTAAACGTTGTTTTTGAACCACAAGATTTAGTATTCCCATAGTTGATTATCAAAATCGTTTGCATTCCAAAAGTATTGTTCGCGAGCACCCAATTATCAAGACTTAACGTTTCCTTCCATTGAACCCCATCACTATAGTGTTAGAACATACACTGTTTCTCAAAAATATATTTCACCCGTAGACGGTAGCGAACCGTCCGTAGTGAGGGTTTGTCAAACCCGTATGGCCACACAATATAAGTTCTCGCTTACACCCTGCAAGTGTAACTAATGATAATCGAATTGAGGATTTTTGTTCTAACTCGCTGTGGAATGTTTGTTTTCCTTGTACTTGTGTTCAAAGTATAAAAGTAAGTAGCACCAAATGTAACAAAGTATATGTTTCTCAGCCCACAATTTAAAGTATAAAAAGTTATTGAAAAGGTGGGACTATGATCTCACCTCGAGTGCACGAGTATAAAAGTACTTCACAAAGTAACGTATGCATGAAAGTTGCTTAGCCTTGACCTAAACAAGTAAGTTATATCAATTAACCGGTTACGACACAAGGTCGGGTGAAATGTGTTCAATTAGTCCTATGGCTCGTTACGACTCGAATAGTATAGCATGTGAATCACGTTGTCAAGTTTCATGCAAGAATCAAGTATAAAAGCATGTTAGAACGATTGTAATAAAGTTTGAGTTGACATTTCAAAACCTTACCATTAGAAAGGAAATCTTATTACGTTTCCAACGATATTTGATTCATCGAAAACGGAGTTACGGTCAAAAAGTTATGGCCAAAACAAGTTTGCTGAAGTTCGGATGAAACAGGCAATTGTCGCGGCGCGACAAATGGCTCCGCGGCGCGACAAATGCCTATTTTGAAGGTCAGAAAGCCTGAAAAACATGTTCTAAAATCACCCTTTGGGCCACGGCGCGACAAATTGCTCCGCGGCGCGACAAATAACGTGGTCTGGTGCCTGGTCAGTCTCAAATGTTCAAGTCTTGGTCAAAACTTCAAACAACCATAAAACGCAAACCGTAAACAACTAGAAGGCGTATCTTATACCGTTGGAAAGCTCTTTTGACAAGGAACACAACTAACCACATATCATCAAACAAAAACATCATTTATAATAGCCGAAATCTCATCAAGTGATCAATAAAAGTCCATTTTCAAAGTTTCAAGTTCGTAAAACGTATTTTATGATTCGGGAATCCAATTTACACATACGATATGCCGTTTTGAAGGTAATGAAGCATACATTACAACTAAACACTTACTAATAACATTTCATGGCATTCAAGCATCAAAAGTTCATGTCAAGAACTATCAAACCCTAGTCAAACATCACAAAATCATTAATCGGGTTTTTGAAGTTTTCTTAATCAACCTACACATCCAAACGAAGCTAGTGATACTAGTAACACAATTAAAACATGCACTTTAACAATCTAACAACATTAACTCATCCAAAATCAAGGATTAAGCAAACCCATTTCAAATGTTCAAACTAGTTACTCAAAACAACGAATCGAGCAAACAAAACATATATTCATGTTATACACGAGCCATAGACACTAACTAACACCATTTCAAGTCAAAAACACGAATTTAAAGAAATTTAGAGTTTTAGAAATGTTACCCAAACGAGATGAAGTTTGTATCAAAATGTAGAGGATGAAGAGAGGATCACGAAAATGTAATCGGATTTATTGTGAGCTTCCAAGATTGAATTTAGATGATGAATGATTGAATTGGGTGTTTGTGTGTGTGTTCTTGATAGAGAGAAAGAGAGAGAGGTGTTGGTGGAAATGAATGGAGGAGGTGAAGTGGTTGACTAGTTGACCTAGTCACCACTTTGCCCACTTGTCAACTTAAGTCCCTCATGTTTGTAGTCGGGTGCGGGAATTAACCAAACGAAATATTTTAAAAACGCTCGAGTAGACGAGTGGTGTTATAATTAAATAACGAGAATATTATAAACGTTAGTCAACGGAAATTGGGAATTTAAATAGCGAAAGATATTATTTAAAAAAAAGACGGTGTTAAAAATAAATTTAACGGAAAAACGCGGGATGTTACAGCAAAAAGGTCACATCTCTCGTGATTGCCCCAACTCACCTTCCACACCCAAATTTACTTATTTCAATTGTGGTAAAGAAGGACACAAGAGGCCCGAGTGTCCCAAGATGCGCAATGATAATGTTAAGCGGTTAGAAAAGGCGGCGGGTACGGCTAGAGGTCGAAATTATTTGATGACCAATGACGAAGCCAAGCAATCGAATGAAGTTGTTTCAGGTACTTTTATGGTTAACTATAATCCGGCAAGGATCCTATTTGATAGCGGTGCAAATTTGTCGTTTGTATCTCCAAAATTTGTGCCTAGACTTAATAGACCATTAGCTAAGTTAAGTCATCCGGTAAAAGTCGAAATAGCGGATGGTAAGACGGTGCTAGTGGTTGATGTGTGTAAAAATTGTGATGTCGTTTTTGGTGCCGAAAACTTTAAGATTGATCTTATCCCGATGACTTTGGGCGATTTCGATATCGTTGTTGGTATGGATTGGCTCGATCATAATAGAGCCGATATTGCATGCCATGAAAAATTTATTCGTGTAAAGGCCCCAAGTGGGGGAGAGTTAATTATTCACGGCGATAAATGAAGAAGACTTGTGCCGATATGTTCTTTTGCACGGGCACGTCATTTTCTTGTTAGTGGTGGCATGGCTTATCTTGCCCATGTTGTTGATACTCGTGATGGGCCACCACCCATTCGTGAAATTCAGGTGGTTAGTGAATTCGAAGACGTTTTTCCGGACGAGTTACCGGGTGTTCCGGCGGAAAGGCAAGTTGAATTTCGCATTGAGTTGGTTCCGGGGGCTACCCCCATTGCTAAAACTCCTTATCGTTTAGCACCGACGAAAATGCAAGAGTTGTTAAATCAAACCCAAGAGTTACTTGAGAAGGGTTTTATTCGACCGAGTGCTTCGCCATGGGGCGCTCCGGTTTTATTCGTGAAAAAGAAGGATGGTAGTATGCGGATGTGCATCGATTACCGGGAGTTGAATAAAGTGACGATCAAGAATCGTTATCCTTTGCCTAGGATTGACGATTTGTTTGACCAACTCCAAGGTGCAACGTATTTCTCTAAAATTGACCTAAGGTCCGGCTATCACCAAATGCGGGTCCGTAAGGAAGATATCAAGAAAACGGCTTTTCGAACGCGTTATGGGCATTTTGAGTTTGTGGTTATGCCTTTTGGTCTTACGGATGCACCGGCGGCATTCATGGACCTTATGAACCGAGTGTGCCAACCTATGTTGGACAAGTCGGTGATTATGTTCATTGACGACATACTAGTCTACTCGAAAAGTATGAACGAACATGAATGTTATTTGCGTGAGGTATTGAAGACGTTAAGAAAGGAGAAGTTGTATGTCAAGTTCTCCAAATGTGAATTTTGGCTAAGGGAGGTTCAATTCCTTGGCCACATTGTGAACAAAGACGGTATTCAAGTAGATACGGAGAAGATTGAGACGGTGAAGAGTTGGAGACAACCGACTACGCCTACGGAGGTCCGAAGTTTTCTCGGATTGGCCGGTTATTATCGTCGATTTATCCAAGACTTTTCTAAGATTGCTTCTTCATTGACGAAATTGACGAGGAAGAACGAGAGGTTTGTTTGGGAGAACGAGCAAGAAATTGCTTTTCAATTGTTAAAAGAGAAGTTGTGCCAAGCTCCGGTGTTAGTTTTGCCGGAAGGGGTGGAAGACATGACGGTTTATTGTGATGCTTAGTTAAATGGGCTCGGGTGTGTTCTAATGCAAAGAGGTAAAGTCATCGCTTATGCCTCTCAACAATTAAAGGAACACGAAATGAGATATCCGACTCATGATCTTGAGTTGGCGGCGGTTGTGCATGCGTTGAAAATTTGGTGCCACTACTTGTATGGTGTCAAGAGTACGATATATTCGGATCATAAGAGTTTGAAACATCTCTTTAATCAACGAGATTTGAATTATCGTCAACGTAGGTGGATGGACATGGTGAAAGATTATGATTGTGAAATACTTTATCATCCGGGCAAGGCGAATGTGGTCGCGGATGCGTTAAGTCGAAAGAGTCATCACCCGGCGTTACGATTGGGATTGTTACGTATGATTATTACTAATGATTTTCTTGAAAAACTTGGTGTGATTCAAATAGAGGCTTACGTTCACAATAAGCATGCGGAACGAATTGTGGGGCAATCGGAATTCATTACTATGGGTTCGCGTGGTTTGTTGTCTTTTCAAGGAAGAGTGTGGGTGCCGAAGATGGGTGATTATCGACAAGTGCTACTTGATGAAGCACATAAGTTAAAGTATTCCATTCATCCGGGCGCGACGAAAATGTATCTTGACTTAAAGAAAGATTATTGGTGGCCGGGCATGAAACGTGATGTTGTAAAGTACGTTGAGCAATGCGTCACGTGTTTGCAAGTTAAGGCCGAGCACCAAAAGCCATATGGTAAGTTACAACCGTTATAAATCCCGAAGTGGAAATGGGAGCACATTACCATGGATTTCATCACAAAGTTACCTAAAACGGCGAGAACCCAATTTGTCTCGATTTGGGTGATAGTTGATCGATTAACGAAAAGTGCTTTGTTTCTTCCCATTTGGGAAGCGATATCGTCGGAGACTTTGGCTAAGTTGTTTATCAAGGAAGTCATCTCTCGACACGGTGTTCCTATATCTATTATTTCGGATCGAGATACCCGTTTTACATCTCGGTTTTGGGAAAAGTTTCATGAAGATATGGGTACGCAATTGAAATTGAGCACGGCGTATCATCCTCAAACGGACGGTCAAACCGAACGTACGAACCAAACTTTGGAGAATATGTTTCGGGCGTGTATTATTGATTTTGGTGGTAGTTGGGACGAGCACTTACCTTTGGTGGAATTCTCGAACAATAATAGTTATCATACTAGTATCGGGATGCCACCTTATGAGATGCTTTATGGGCGAAGGTGTCGAACTCCAATTTGTTGGGGTGAGGTGGGTCAAAAGGAAATCGGAAGTACCCAATTGGTTTTGGAGACGAATAACAAGATTGATATTATTCGGGATCACTTGAAGAAGGCTCAAGATAGGCAAAAGTCGTATGCCGATAAACGAAGATGAACGATCGAATTTCAAGAAGGGGACATGGTGATGCTTAAGGTTTCGCCATGGAAAGGTATTATTCGATTTTGAAAACGGGAAAAGTTAGCTCCTTGATTTATTGGGTAATTTAAGGTTTTAGCTCGTATTGGTGAAGTCGCGTATCGTTTGGAATTACCCGAAGAGCTTGCGGGGATTCATAGTACTTTCCATGTCTCCCATCTCCGTAAGTGTCTTGCGGATGATTCATCTTGGGTACCATTAGACGAAATTGAGCTAAACAATAAGTTAGATTATATTGAGGAGCCGATTGCCATACTCGATGAGAAGGTCAAAAGGTTGAGACATAAAGAAGTTAGAATTTTAAAGTTCAATGGCGTCGTAGTAAGGGTTCCGAGTTTACTTGGGAGCCCGAAGAGTTTGTGTTGGTTTATCTTCCTTCTTGTCATGCGGCTTGGATCGCGAGGACGCGCTTCGATTCAAGTGGGGGAGAGTTGTAAGACCCAAATATTTGTTGTGTACATAAGTGTACATAAGATGCTTGAAGTGGGGGTTCGTTGTACTTTTTAAAATGAAAAAGAAGCTGATCTGGGGGAGTGGCGTGCCGCGCGGCCTTATGGCGCGCCGCGCCGTTTGTCTGTGACAGATTCCTTCTTTCTTTTAAATAGATATTTTAAGGGCAATTTGGTAAAATCACTTGGAACTCGAATTTAAGGCCCTAGATTAGTAGTGGAGCCTCATTTACTCCATTTTCCACCTACCTTATCTTCATCCATTCAATTCTAGAGAGAGAGTGATAACCTAGTGTGAGAAAACTCATTTTGGAGAAGAAGAAGGAGGATTCTTGCCTAAGCTCAAGTTCTAAAGTTGTTCATCTACTTCCTAGCTACGTTTTGGTGGTAGTGGTATGCTCTAATCTTGATTTCTCGATTCAATTTTGTGTAAGGGTTAGAGTTAGGGTTTATGGTGAACTTAAAACCCACTTTGTTAGTAAATTGGGTGTTTTGGGTGAATTTGGGTTATGTTGACTCAAAGGTGACTAACTAGGGTTTTTCAAGTATTAATTGTTGTTAATGAACCTTAAGTAGTTAGTGAATTGCTAGAACACCGATATATATGTAAATGGATGTTAAGTGGGTTAGTGGATGGCCCGGAATGGGTATGTTGACTTTAAATGGGTCAAATGGGTCAAAATGGACCTAAATTAGTTAACGTTTGTGGTTAATGCATAAACCTAGTGTTAAAAGGTGTTTTAAGACCTAACTTGGCTAACGCTAGGGTTTTGGCTAAAGATGACCCAATTTTAGGGTTAAGTGTCCAAATGGGTCAAAATGACCTAGTAGTGGTGAGTGTTGCGAGTTTGACCTACTTGGATGGTTGATTGATTATATGTACATTATAATAGGTGAGTTACCTTGAAGATTCAAGCTTGGTTTATTGATTCACCTAAGGCGTAAGGTGAGTGGAATAAGTATACATGTGCGTATATGATGTGTTTACTTGTAGAAATGGATATGTGTTGTCCAAGTTAGTGATATATGCGTTGTACAGTAACGGTTTTAAGAACGGATATATGTTGTCCAATTTAGTGTTATATGTGTTGTACACTAATGATTTATGAATGGATATGTGTTTTCCGATTTAGTGTTATATGTGTTGTACACTAACGATTTTATAAACGGATATGTGTTGTCCAAGGGTTAGTGATATATGTGTTGTGCACTAACGGTTGTTATGAACACCGATGGGAAATTTGAGTACCATTCCTATTACGATTGGTTAACCATGGTTGTATGAATTGTGTATTAGCATATTTAATTATGAACTATATGCTTTTGTTATTGCTAGCTCAAATGTGAATTACGGTTATTGGTATATGCATAATGTTGTGCATGGTTGTCAAATTGCTAGCTTGTGTACGGTATTGTGTAAGTGTTTGCAAGTAGATATATTATATATGTATATGTATAATTATTGCATTCACTAAGCTTTGCTTACCCTCTCGTTGTTTACCTTTTTATAGGTTCGGTTGTGGACAAGGGTAAGGGCATTATTTTGGAGTAGAGTTCCCGCTTTGTTGATAGGGGATGCCTTTTTGGAAGTGTTGGCTATTTGGAGTTTGACCGAGACTTGGGTAGTTTAACCCCAAACACCATGCTCGTTGAGTCATTTGGCATTTAAACTTTTTGGTGGTCGCAACTCTCGTTATGTATTAAACTCGTAAAACGATCGATGTGGGCCCCGCTTTGTAAAACTTATTTTATGTTTGAATTGTGTTAGTTTTACATGTTTGAATATATGGTTAAAAGCGTTTTGTCTAATTATGACGGGAAGTGACCGATCTTTTTCGCAAAAATGGAAAAATGGGACAGACTTTTTTGGCGCGCCGCGCGGCCATATGGCACGCCGCGCCATTAGCTGATCAGTGAATTTTTTTTGTGACATTTTAAGCGGGTTTGTTTGTGGTTTGGTTTGGGTTGTTACATTCGATTTGGCCATCCGTTTGAGGATGATACGCCGTGCTCATTCTCAATTGAGTACCCATATCTTCATGGAACTTATTCCAAAATCGAGACGTGAAACGAGTATCTCGATCCGAAACAATAGATATAGGAACCCCATGTCTCGATATCACCTCCTTGAAAAATAACTTGGACAAAGTCTCTGATGATATCGTTTCCCGAATGGGAAGAAACAAAGCAGTCTTCGTCAAACGATTAACTATCACCCAAATCGTATCAAATTGGGTTCTAGCCGTCTTTGGTAACTTGGTAATGAAGTCCATGGTAATGTGTTCTCATTTCCATTTCAGAACTTCCAACGGTTGTAACTTACCATACGGCTTTTGGTGTTCGGCTTTAACCTGCAAACACGTGACGCATTGTTCAACATACTTAACAACATCACGTTTCATGCCGGGCCACCAATACTCCTTCTTCAAATCATGGTACATCTTTGTTGCACCCGGATGAATGGAATACTTTGACTTATGTGCTTCATCAAGTAGCACCTTTTGGTAATCGCCCATCTTAGGTACCCACACCCTACCTTGAAAGGACAATAAACCATGCGGGCCTAAGGTAATGGACTCCGTTTGCCCCACGATTCGTTCCTCATGTTTGTTGTTAACGAAAGCTTCAATTTGAATCTCACCAAGATTTACAAGAAAATCGTTAGTAATAATCATGCGTAACGATCCCACTCATATCGCCGGATGTTGACTCTTTTGACTTAACGCATCCGCGACCACGTTCGCCTTACCCGGATGATAAAGTATTTCACAATCATAATCCTTTACCACATCCATCCACCTACGTTGACGATAATTCAAGTCTCGTTGGCTAAAGAGGTTTTTCAAACTCTTATGATCCGAGTAAATCGTACACTTGACAACATACAAGTAGTGGCGCCAAATTTTCAACGCATGTACCACCGTCGCCAATTCAAGATCATGAGTCGGGTATATTGTTTCGTGTTCCTTCAATTGTGGAGAGGCATAAGCGATGACTTTACCCCTTTGCATTAGAACACACCCGAGCCCATTTAAAGAAGCATCACAATAAACCGTCATGTCTTCAATTCCCTCCGGTAATACCAACACCGGAGCTTGACACAATTTCTTCTTTAACAATTGGAAAGCAATTTCTTGCTCGTTTTCCCAATTGAACCTCACATTCTTCCTCGTCAACTTCGTCAATGGTGAAGCAATTTTAGAAAAGTCTTGGACAAACCGATGATAATAACCGGCCAATACAAGAAAACTCCGAATTTTCGTAGGCGTAGTCGGTTTTCCCCAATTCTTCACTGTTTCTATCTTCCCCGGATCTACTTGAATACCTTCTCGATTCACAATATGGCCAAGGAATTGCACTTCCCTTAGCCAAAATTCACATTTGGAGAATTTTGCATACAACTTCTCCTTCCGCAACGTCTTCAATACTTCACGCAAATGGTGTTCATGTTCCTTCATACTCTTAGAATAAACAAGTATGTCGTCAATGAACACAATAACTGACTTGTCTAACATAGGTTGGCACACTCGGTTCATAAGATCCATGAATGCCGCTGGTGCATTCGTAAGACCAAAGGGCATAACCACAAACTCAAAATGCCCGTAACGCGTTCGGAAAGCCATTTTCTCTATATCTTCCTCACAGACCCGCACTTGATGATAGTCGAACCTTAAGTCAATCTTAGAAAAATACGTTGCACCTTGGAATTGGTCAAATAAATCGTCAATCCGAGGCAACGGATAACGATTCGTGATCGTCACTTTATTCAACTCCCGATAATCGATGCACATCCACATACTACCGTCTTTCTTTTTCACAAATAACACCGGAGCACCCCATGGCGAGGAATTCGGTCGAATAAAACCCTTTTCAAGCAACTCTTGGGTTTGATTTAACAATTCTTGCATTTCCGTCGGCGCTAAACGATAAGGAGTTTTAGCAATGGGAGTAGCTCCCAGAACCAACTCAATGCGAAATTCAACTTGTCTTTTCGCCGGAACACCCGGTAACTCATCCGAAAAAACGTCTTCAAACTCATTAACTACCGGAATTTCATGAATATATGGTGGTTCCTCACGAGTATCAACTACATGAGCAAGAAAAACCACACCACCACTCTTAAGAAAACGTTGCGCCCGTGCATAAGTGCATAATGGTACGAGTCTTCTTCGTTTATCGCTATGAATAATCAACTCTCCCCCACTTGGGGTCTTCACACGAATGAACTTATCATGGCATGTAATATCGGCTCTATAACGATCAAGCCAATCCATGCCAACAACAATATCTAACTCACCCAAAGTCATCGGAATGAGATCAATTTTAAACGTTTCAGTACCAAACACAACATTACAATCCTTACACACATCAACCCCTAGCACTGTCTTGCCATCCACTATTTCGACTTCTACCGGATGACTTAACTTAGCTAGCGGTTTGTTAAGCTTAGACACAAATCGAGGCGACACAAATGACAAATTAGCACCACTATCAAATAGTATCCATGCCGGATTAGAGTTAACCATGAAAGTACCTGAGACAACTTCATTGGATTGCTTGGCCTCATCATTAGTCATCAAATAATTTCACCCTCGAGCCGCACCCGCCGCTTTCTCCAACTTCTTAACATGATCACCCCGCAACTCGGGGCATTCCGTCCTTCGGTGCCCTTCCTTTTGACAATTGCAATAAGTGAGCTTTGGTGTTGAAGATGAGTTTGTACAATCATGAGCCATATGTCCTTGTCGCCCACAATTATAACATTTGGGTCCAAAACCCCCAGACGCACCCTTCTTCACACTACCAACACTCTCACTCGCACCCTTACTCTTCTTGTTAGAATGACTAGTCGCTTCAAACTTTCTTTTGCCAAATGTAAAGCCACTCTTTCTCAAAACGAGCGACTCAAAACCTTTGGTCATATCAAACAACTCATCAAAGCTTTTCACCGCGTTCACACTAATCTTTTCTTGGTAGTTATCATTCAAGGTTCGGTAAAAGTCTTCCTTCAACATGTGATCATTACCGACATACTCCGGGCAAAATTGGGTCTTTGCTAAGAAAGTGGACTTAAGAGTGTTCAAGTCCATTGATCCTTGCCTCAAAGTACGTAACTCGTCCTTAAGCCTTGAAAGATCGACCGACGTTCGGTATTCCTTGAAAAATTCCACCTTGAATTCATCTCACTTGAATTCCATACATTGTTCTTCACCGTAAAGTTGGATTTTCGCATCCCACCACAACTTGGCATCACCCCTCAACATACTACAACCATACCTCATCTTCTTATCGAGAGGGCATTCACAAGTACGAAAGGCCCCCTCCATATCAGAGATCCAACGGGAACTCTTAAGTGGGTCCCGTTCGCCCTCAAAGGTAGGAGGTTGAGCTTCTTTGAAGTTCTTAAAGAAAAAGTCTCGCCTTCCAATGTTATCCTCTTGAAGGACAACCTTAATTTGTTCCTTTACTACATTGACTAATTGCTCGTCAATCGTATCTAGGAACATCTTTTTGACATCTTCTAGGAAAGCCGCATGATGACTTTTCAAAATGGCTTCAACTTTGGCCGTGAAATCGGGGTCCTCGCTCGTGCCCCCATTATCGGTGTCGTGTCCGTTTCTCATCTTCATTCTATAAAACGGAAGAGGTTAAACAATGAAACGAAAAGACATGACACATACATATACACATATACACCTTACCGCCCCATCTTTCTCAACAATCGTCATACATCGCTTGTTTGACACGATTTGCACCCGTAACAATGGTAGCTATTCATTGTTACGCGAGCACCTCGCATTAACTTGCTAGTACAACGTCTATCTCGCTCGATGGATTTCAAATACAATACAAAACAAGTAGCGCAAGGTTAGTTCACATAAACCTAGACACTAACCACTCCCGGTCCGACCCGAAATCCTACAAGTCCCGCATAAAGCGCATACCCAATAAAGTCTAAGTCTAGCCACCTATCTCAAGTCGCCTAAATCCCTTAGACCATGCTCTGATACCACTTGTAACAACCCAACATCGAGTACCGAAAAACACAACACATTTAAAAAAATAAAATAAAAACGGCCTGGCACTTGAGCGGTGCGCGCAGCCTTGCGCGGCGCGCGTTTGGGTATGAAACCCGATCAGAAATGAGACAAGCCAGCTCCCTAAAATCCCACCCATTTGCGCGGTGCGCATCCAATTGCGCGGCGCGCATCAGTACAAAATGTGCTGTTTTGCCAAGTTTTCATATAAAAGCCAATACTCCAAAACCCCAAACCATACAACGTAAATTCAGTTACCACCCAAAGTAGTTTGCTTAATTTCAAGGATTAGAGTTTACAAAAGGGTACGACGACCCGTACAACACCAAAGTATTTTTGACCCATAAGTTTAAGTACCAAACAAAAGACGAGCGTGGTGTTTGGGGTTAAACTACCCAAAACCTAGATCAAATTACAAAAGCCTCCTCTAACAAATCCAAAGAGGTAAAATCTCTAATCCAAGCATATACCTTTGCCCTTGTCCACGCTGGAGCCTAAAAAGGTAAACAACGAGAGGGTAAACAACGCTTAGTGAGTGCAATAAGTATACACATGCATATATAATACACCTACTTGCAACCGCCTACACACATACCACAAACATGCCAGCAATATAATATTAGCATACGAACTCCAAGTATAAAGCTAATAACCTCCATTACCGCAACTAGCATAATAATAGCATATACTCCAAAATATAATATGCTACACTACAATACATACACAAACTATATGGTTAACCATACCCACATCATGGTACTACCGGCTCCGTTGTTCACACCACACGTAATGCTATGACGCTACCGGCTCCGTGGTTCACGTCACTACGCATTCGAGTCATACTCTTTTATAGCGCTATCGGCTCCGTGGTTCACACTTCGGTGCTACCAGCTCCATGGTTCACACCTCATTTTATAGTGCTACCGGCTCCGTGGTTCACACTTTGATGCTACCGGCTCCGTGGTTCACATTACAACACATGCACCATGATGCTACCGGCTCCGTGGTTCACATCATAGCACACTTGCATACACTATGGCATTCCCGGCTCCGTGGGTCATGCTATAGCATACAAATAAATATACTATATACATACATGCAAAAATATCCCACTCACCTTAACGCCAAGGTGATGATTAGAATCCGCAAGCTTTAAGCGAAGTACCTAATACATCATGCATATAATCAATCACACAATCAAGTTGGTCAACCAACTCACTCACTACCCTAGTGTCATTTTGACCCATTTGCAACCTTAACTCTAATATTAGGTCAAATCCGCCAAAACTCTAACACTAACCAAATATGGTCTTAACACTCTTTTCAACACAAGATTATTGCATTTTCACACTTGTTAAACAACTTAGGTCATCCAAGACCCATTTGACCCATTTCAAGGTTAACACACCCATTTGGGTCATCAACATACCCAAATTACATCCACTTACTAAATATCAAGGTGTGCTAGTGATTAACTAACTACTTAAGACTCATATAACCAATTAACACTTTAAAACCTTAGGTTAGTTCTTCTTGAGTCCCCATGACTCAATCTTACCCAAAAGCCCCCAAAATCACCAACAATGGGTTTTATGTTCATCATTAACCCAAAACCCTAACCCTTAAACAAATTAAAATAAGAAAATCAAGATTAGGACTTACCACCACACTCAAAACGTAGCTAGGGACTAGATGAACAACTTTAAAACTCGAGCTTAGGCAAGATTCCTTCTTCTTCTTCCCAAAAGTGAGCTTTCTTTCACTAAAACTTTACTCTCTCTCTAAATTGAATGTGAAAGTGATAAGGTAGATGAAAATGGAGTTATGACACCCACCAAACTGACCTTGGGGCCTTAAACTCGTCCCACATGTAAAACTAACAAAATGCCCCTTTGAAATATTTAAAAGGACAAAGTGAGCTGTCAGCTGCAATAAGCGCGCCGCGCATTAGATTACGCGCCGCGCATTTGATTGCGCGCCACGCACTTCCTGTTTTGCTGATTCCAACTTCATTTATTTATATACAATATGTACAATTCGGATTCGGGTCTTACAACTTTGGATACCATAACCCAAGATGCATTGTTCCCTTTAAGTATCTGAAGATTCTTTTAACGGCCTCTACGTGCGACGTCTTTGGATTTTCTTGAAATCTTGTAGATAAGCACACGCTAAACAAGATGTCGGGTCAACTTGCCGTTAAATAAAGAAGGGATCCAATCATTCCCCTATATTTAGTACTATCGAATGGTTCTCCTTCTCCTTCTAAAGTAAGTTTCACATTTGTTGCCATCGGAGTCGCCATTGGTTTTGAGTTCTCCATTCCGAATTTCTTGATCATTTCATGAACGTATTTTTGTTAATTGATGAATGTTCCATCTTCTAGTTGCTTGATTTGTAGTCTAAGAAAGAACTTGAGTTCACCCATCATGCTCATTTCAAACTCATCGTGCATTAACTTAAAAACTCATTGCTAAGAGATTCGTTAGTAGATCCAAATACAATATCATCAACATATATTTGAATTATGACTAAATCCTTTTCATGCCTTTTGATGAAGAGTGTATTATCAATTTTTCCCATTTCAAACTCATTATTTATTAAGAATGTCCTAAGTCTTTCATACCATGCTCTAGGGCTTGTTTAAGTCCATAGAGAGCCTTTTTAAGTTTATAAACATGATAAGGTTTTTCGAAATCTTCAAACCCCGGAGGTTGTGATACATAAACTTCTTCATTTATGACACCATTTAAAAAGGCACTTTTGACGTCCATTTGATAAAGTTTGAAATTATTAGCACATGCATATGCAAGAAGTATTCTTATTGACTCTAGCCTAGCGACGAGAGCAAATGTTTCATCATAATCAATTCCCTCTTGTTGTCTATATCCTTGTGCAACTAGTCTAGCTTTGTTTCTAACTACTCTGCCATCCTCATCTAGTTTATTTCTATAGACCCATTTTGAACCTATGATGTTGCTCTCACTCGATAAAGGAACTAAATCCCATACATCACTCCTTTGGAATTGATTTAATTCCTCTTGCATAGCTTCTATCCAGCTTTCATCTAATAGGGCTTCCTTAATATTTTTGGGTTCTATTTGTGAGATAAAAGCATAGTTGGCAATTAGGTTAAATGCTTATGACCTAGTGGTTCTAGTGTTGATGTCTCCTATGACTTGGTCTATGGGATGATCCTTTATATGTTTAATATCTATTGAGGATGCTAAGTTATCCTTACTTGGTTTCAAATGAGATCCGTCCTCATTGGTGTCATTGAACTCAATTTGAGTTGGCATTATTTCTATAGCATCTTGTTAGATCACATCATCATCCTCTAAAGGTTTAGTCTTAGGTGGTGGAGGAGTTTCATCAAATGTAACATCTAGGGATTCTTCTATGACATTTGTATATTTATTTAGAACCCTATATGCCTTACTTTCTAACGAATATCCTAAGAATACTCCTTCGTAAGCTTTAGGCTCAAACTTTGTAAGATATTCCTTTTTGTTTAGGATAAAACATTTGCACCCGAATACGCTAAGATGACTTACGGTTGGTTTTCTACCATTTAAAATTTCAAAAGGTGTTTTATCCATTGATGGCCTAATTAAGACTATATTTTGAATGTAGGTGGAGGTGGCAACGGCTCACTCCAAAACTTTTGAGGTATTGATTGTTCATTTAATATAGTTCGACTCATTTCTTGAAGGGTTCGATTTTTCCTTTCAACAACCCCATTAGATTGAGGTGTGCGAGGAGCCGAGAAGTTATGAGTAATACCATTTAAATCACAAAAGACTCCAAATTGAGCATCATTATCAAATTCTCTACCATGATCCGTTCTTATTGTTACTATAGTACAACCAAGCAAATTTTGTATCTTAGTAGCAAAAATTATAAATCTTTCACATGCTTCATTTTTATGCTTTAGAAATAGTGTCCATGTATATCTTGAAAAGTCATCTACTATTACTAAAGTATAAAAATTTTCTCCATAACTTTGAACGGCCGATGGCCCAAATAAGTCCATGTGCAAAAGTTCTAGACATCTTTTAGAAGAAATGAAATTCTTAGGTTTATGACTTGCATGAACTTGTTTTCCTACTTTGCATGCATCAAAAAATGGCTTTTATATTTTAATTTAGGCAAGTCTCTAACTATGTCCTTTGAGGATATGTTATGAATTAGTTTCATGTTAGCATGCCCTAGTCTCCTATGCCACAAAGTAGTAGTATCATGTATAGATGTGAGACAAATATCTACATGCTTAAAGTCATCCAATTTGCATGTATAAAGACCTTTCTTCCTAATTCCATTTATGACACTTTTACCATCTTTTATTATGTGTGATGAATTTTTAGTAAATGTCATGTTATATCCTTTGTCACACATTCTTCCTACACTTAGCAAGTTAAAACTTAAGTTTTTAATGTGTAACACATTATCAAGTGTAATCTTTTGATTAGTAATGTTACCTTTACCGACGATTTTTTCTTTCACATCGCCACCAAAGATTACATCACCTCCATTATACTCCGAATACTTTGTGAAGAATTCTTTGTTGCCCGTCATGTGTGTTGTACATCCGCTATCAATTATCCATTCTTCATTTTGTACAACACCATTGAGACAAACCTATATTTGATTAATCAATAACTTTGGTACCCAATGTTTGTTGGGTCCGGGATGATTAGCATTAAAGACTCCTACTCTAACCCATTTCTTAACAATTTTAATTTTGTTGTTCTTTTTAGTTTCGACTCTATTTCTTTTAGAGTTTTGATTAATCATTTTTCTTGAAGAATTTTTTTACAAATGATTTGATTTCTTTTCCTCTTGTCTTAACTTGATTAGTTATGAAGGCCTTTGGTTTTGGTGTTTCTACTACTTGAGGTCTAACAAACACTATTGGCTTATGTGTGGATGATTTTGTTTCAAAAGTATTTTCCTTGTATCCTAGCCCTTGTTTATCATTTGTTGATTTTTGAACACTTAAAATGTTTTCTAACACTTTACTACTTCCATCATATTTTGAAAACTTAATTTTATTTTCAAGTAGTTTGTTAGTTTTGTTCAAGGCATAGTTTTCATGTTTTAAGTCATCACATGTAAGACATTCTTGTGAGTTAGATATTCTTTCTTTAAGTTGTAAGATTCTAACCTTAGCAAGTTATTTTCTTCCTTTAGACTTGTATTTTTGTCACTTACTTTACTACTCAAGATACACAATTTAGCAAAGTTGTCAATACTAAACTCAAAGGAATTTCGAAGTACCTCATTGTCGGTTTATCGAACTTGTGATCCTTTGTCGTCATCACTTGGTATGTCAATGGCCATGAGACACGTTTCCTTTCCTTCTTCTTGAGTGTCGTTTTCTTCATCATCCCATGCACCTCCAAGAAAGGCCTTTTCATTCTTTCTTTTAGGACATTCACTTATTAAGTGAGTTGGATCACCACACCCAAAACATTTTCGTACAAACTTTTTCTTGGGATCGAATGGCGTCTTCCTTTGTTCCATCAGAGGGCGAACTTGGTTTCTCGGCCTTCGATAGAATTTCTTAAATGAGCGAACAATAAATGCGATTTGCTCATTATCATTGAGAATATCATCATCGTCATCATCAATGTCATATTCATCATGAATCTTAGCCTTTAGAGCGATTGGCTTGTTCTTTTCTCTCTTGGCCTTTTCTAACTCATCATCTTTATCTAGGATGACCTCATGTACTTTGAGATTTCTAATGAGTTCATCTAGAGTTAGCTTTTTCGCATTCTTTGATTCGTCAATTGCCGTCACTTTTGGTCTCCATCTTGATGGTAGAGCCCTTAAGAACTTACGAACATATTGCTTATCCGTGTAGATTGTACCTAGAGCTTTAAAACTTGAACAAATATTGTTAAATCTAGTGTAAGCACTATCTATTTTTTCATAATCTTCAATCGCAAATTGTTCATATTTAGTTATAAGCAATTCTACTTTATTTTCTATGACTTGTGGGTTTCCATGATGAGTATCCATGATACTATCCCAAATTTCCTTAGCAATACCCATCATAAAAACTCTCTCATATTCTTTCCCAGGCAATGCATTAAAAATGGTCATTTTAGCCTCATAGTTTTTGGCTACTTCTATCTTATATTCCTTAGTCCATTCTTCTTCGAGTATATATATTTTAGTTTTCTTATCATCACTAAACTTAAATGGAGCATGATCACCTTTAGTAATAATGTTCCAATAGTCTATATCTTTGGAACAGACATAAGTTTCAAATCGATGCTTTCAATAGCAAAATCCTTCACTTTCAAGAAGTGGAGGCCTTTGCATGGAACATCCTTCACTATAGTTCAAGTTCTCAAATTTTTGTTCCATGATCTTAAACTCTAAGATTTGAAAAAATTAGTCTTTATTTCGAGTTAGTAATTTTTGACAAAACGTTTAGAGCAACCGCTCTGATACCAATTGTAAGTAACTAGAGAGGGGTGAATAGTTACTTAGTCGATTTTTCAAAATTTTCTTTAGCGTTTTGTTGAACTTGAACTTGATATAGTGTGATTTGAAATGTTTATTCCCTAATAATGATAGCAATACAAATATACGTTAAATTGTAAATAAAAAATAAGGGAAGAGAGAACAAACACAACGATTTATAGTGGTTCGGGAAGGTGTTAACTAATCTTCCTTAATCCACTCCTCAATTCTACGAATTGAGATTTTTCTTCACTATAATACTCCAAACTTGGTGGAGTGTCCGGATACAACACTAGTACTTCGATAAGCCGCACCTTGTGAACTCTTACGTCCCTTTGAAGACTTCACAAACACCTATAGCTCTTACCACAAGATCCTAATGAACTATCCTAGTGAAAAACACAACTATCCTCTAGATCCCTTTAAGAATATAGTTTACAAGTAAACTTACAACTTTAAGCTTACAAGTACTCTTGCTAGAATCACTCCAAAAGATTACAAATTAATTATAAGAATGATATCAGTAAGTATGAGAAAATATGAGTGCAAGAGGTGAGTCTTCAAATGCTCCAAGGCTTGGCTTTTATAGGAAAGAGAAATCTGCCTGGAAGACATACGGCTCACTGTACGGTCGACCGTGGTTCGACCGTGTTCCTCTGACATCTGATTCTTATGGCCGTTTTCGTCCTTTGAAAATTGTCATTTTTCCTTGTTGAATAGCTACAACTAAAGGCCAATTACTTCTGAAATTATCCTCATTACCCTTTATGTTTTGGACATAAGCTTAGAAGTTGACATGTCCATTAAAGAAGAAAGCCTTTAATCTTTGACCATTTGTCATTGATTACCAAAAGAGGTAATGGCAGATTTTTGTCTCTTGACAAACTATTATATTCCAAAATCTTCATCAACCTTTCTTAATCACTTGTCATTTAGCTTATGGGAGTTTCTTGCCTTTTAGAACATTGTTACAACTTAAATGAACTAGTTTGAGTCTAGTTTGAACATAATGATTTGTAACATCCCGCGTTTTTCCGTTAAATTTATTTTAACACCGTCTTTTTTTTTTTAAAATAACATCCCTCGTTATTTAATTTTAACGTCACCCGTTTACACGAGCGTTTTTAAAATATTCGTTTGGTTAATTCCCGCACCCGTTTTGAAACTCGAGGGACCAAAGTTGCAAAGGGGCCTAACTAGTGACTAGGTCAACTAGTCAAACCCCATCTCATCCATTCATTTTCACCAACACTTTCACCTTCTTCCTCCCTTTTTCTCTCTACTTCCCTTTTATGAACACAAAACCCTCAAACACAAATTCATCATCTAAAACCGAATCATGGAGCAAACATCAAAACAAATTGTACTTTTGGAATCCTCGTTTCATCCTCTTCGATTTGATACTAGTCTCATGGCATGGGGTAAGAATTTCTCATGAAACCCTAACTTGTTAAATTCGTTTTTAGACTTGTCAAGTGGTTAATTAGTGTCTATGGCTCGTAGGGATGTCGTGTATGTAATTTGTATGCTCGTTCTTCGTGTTTTGAAAATATGACATGAACACCCAAATGGGTCTAGCTTAATCTTGAGTTTTGGTTGCTCAAATGATGTTATAAGATAAATTGTATGTGTTAAAAGTGTTAGTTACTTCATTAGCTTCGTTTTGATATGTTGGATGATGAAAAACTAGCTCAATAACATGAAATGTGTTTTTGGTGAATCGATTATCGTTTTGGTAGGAACTTGATGCGGTTGAATGCTAGTTGAGACACTTGTTTGAATGTATGCTAGTTAACTAGTTAAATTGTATGCGTAAATAGCTTCGAAATGGTGTGATGTATGCTAGCGTTTGATTAGTGAATCATAAGTCTCATTTGTGTCGAAATTGATTTTGAAACGATAACGTGGCTAGTGATTTTGACGTAGTAAATGTTTATTGAAACTTGGAATATGCGTCTAGTTGCAATGTATGCGTTATTACCTTCAAAACGGCATATCATTTGTATGTTAAAAGTTCCCGAATCATAAAATGCGTTTCTTTGATTTTTGGTTGAAAATGATGAAATTTGATGATGTTTTCGATTTGGAAATTGTCGGTTATGATCTATGAAAAGTGTTTAGTTGTATTCCTTGTTAAAATACCTTTCCAACGATATAAGATACATGTTTAGGAGATTTGCGGTTTGTGAGTTAGGAATTTTTGAAGTTGGATTCGTGCATAAGTTGAAAACTGCAGAAAATAGCTGAACAGCATGGTGCGCGGCGCGCACCTTACCCGCGCGGCGCGCAGATTATGCTGGACAGATTCTGACCTCTTGGTCCCAATTCACGCGAAATGATTGACTAGTTCCCGACCTCCGATTCACATGAAACTTGTTTTAATATACTTGTATATGAATATTTAGCATAGAAAAATAGTTCGGGACCCGACCCGAACGCGTTGACTTTTTCGTTGACTTTGACCAAGTTTGACTTTTAGTCAAACTTAACCAAACTTTTATACAATCATTCTAACATGCTTTTATACTTGTTTCTTGTATGAAACTTGACAACGTGATTCACATGCTATACTTAATCGAGTCGTAACGAGCCATAGGACTAATTGAACACATTTCGCCCGAACTTGTGTCGTAACCGATCAATTGATATAACTTACTTGTTTAGGTCAAGGCTAAGCAACTTTCATGCACATGTTTACTTGTTGAAGTACCTTTATACTCGTGCACTCGAGGTGAGATCATAGTCCCACCTTTTCAACAACTTTTTATGCTTTTAAATTATGGGCTGAGAAACATATACTTTGTCACATTTTGTACTACTTACTTTTATACTTTGAACACAAGTACAAGGAAAACAAACATTCCACAGCGAGTTAGAACAAAAATCCTCAATTCGATTATCATTAGTTACACTTGCAGGGTGTAAGCGAGAACTTATATTGTGTGGCCATACGGGTTTGACAAACCCTCATTACGGACGGTTCGCTACCGTCTACGGATGAAATATATTTTCGAGAAACAGTGTATGTTCTAACACTATTGTGATGGGGTTCTATGGAAGGAAACGTTAAGTCTTGATAATTGGGTGCTCGCGAACAATACTTTTGGAATGCAAACGATTATGATAATCAACGTTATGGGAATACTAAATCTTGTGGTTCAAAAACAACGTTTATTACAAACACCTATGATTTCACCAACGTTTTTCGTTGACAGTTTTCTATATGTTTCTCAGGTTCATACTTGGCTATTTGATACATGCTTCCGCGTACACTCATACTTGCTTGGAGTCGAGCATACATGCATACACTCTGATTTCTTGCTTGGGGTCAAGCATACATACATACATACGCTAGGGATAGCACTTTTGGATTCAAACTTTTGTTTACATACTTACGCTATTTATAGCAACTGTGTTTTTCAACTTATATTATGTCGCAAGTTATTTCATTTATACTTTATGACTTTTGTAAACTTAGACTTGTTGTCGAACGGTTTTGTAAACTAAACTTGCAAGTCTTGTACCTTTCAAATGAATGCGACATAATTTTGGTCAAACGAGTCTCATATAGGGACTACGACCACGCAACGGGACCTAAGTTAACGGCGCCGTCAATAACGGTTTTGGTCGGGTCGTTACAAGTGGTATCAGAGCGTTGGTTGTAGGGAACTAGGACGTGCATTAGTGTGTCTAACAGAGTCGTTAGGACGCATTAGTGAGTCTAGACTACAACCGGATAGTTAGCATTTGCATTCTGACATACATTTGCTATAGATAGCACTTACTTGACTACTTGTGCATTATACTTGAATCATTCTTAGGCAAACTTTTTAATGGTACCCAACCTTCATCATACGAACTCGTATTCCGCCACTTTTTGGTAACACACGTAAATTCATGATTCATACACGTATGGATGACGACGACTTCATTAGTCACACTTGTTCGGGAACTCTGTCTCCCGGATTGTTATTTGCCACCGTTTCAACTTACTATCGGTTTTCCCACTGGTGTTTCTTACTATCTACTTTTTGGTGTTACTACCATCACTACTCTAGGTGAGTATCGTCATCAACATTTATCACTACGGTTGCGTGCTACTCGTTATCATGACTCGTTACTCTTTTCATACCTGAATACCTTATTGTCTGACTCGAACCACATTGACGTGAACAATCATTTATACACTTCCCTCGGGGAACGCTTCTTTATAGTTGCACTAATTCTTTCGATTCAATACGAGTCACGTTAGAGACGTCGTTACACTTTGTTTATTTTAAACTTCACGATTACACGAACTTGAATCTATAGAGTGATGTGGGGATGGAGGTATGAGTTAGCGTAATATAACGACACTCGATCAACGTGGTTATATTACGGTAAGACATACCAAAGTTCTAGTGACGCGTGATGGTGGTTAGACTCGATCAACCTAAACACCACCATGTGCCATGTACATGACTTCATCTTTTCATGTTTGGACATCCGAAAACTCCGAGAATATTGATAACAACCATACCGGGGACACCCCTTCGACTTTTGTCGAACTATACTTATGCTTCCGAATGAATTACCGATTCCTCTCGACTTCAACCGTATGTTACACGTGTATACTATCTCGTCCTCGCACAGTCTTATTGACTAATTACGATTTACTCGTTATGCTCGCACCGAGGTGGAAACTTCTCTCTCATCACACTCGTACTTCCGGTTCAGGAAATCTTTATTCTAAACTCTCAATGGAGGGAGAGACTCTCCACGTTATACTAGTATTCACCTCGAGGGTGAATAGTCCCGACGAACGTTTTTTTTTCAGAAACCGATGAGAACTTGCCCCGACGAACGTTTTTGGAAACTGATAAATCTTCCGCGACGCGAATTTTCTTGAGAAACTTGTCCTAGCTAACGTTTTCAATTCCTAGCAAACTTGTTCAATATGCCTTAGGGAAATGTACCCCGTTTCGGATCGAGATCCTCGTTTCACTTCTAGATTTTGGAGTACCTTACAAAAAGCCTCGGGACCGCGTTTAGACATGAGTACCGCGTACCATCCACAACCCGACGGACCGAACAAACATACGATTTAAGTCTTGAAAACCATAATACGAATTTGTATTACCAACTTCAAATTTACTTGAGAAAAGTATTTTCCTTTAACCGAATCCTCGTACTACAATGATTTTCATTCGAATTTTAACGTCACTCCTTTTGAAACCACATGTGACCGGAAACGTCATTCTCCTTTGTCGAACCAAGTAAACGATGATCAATTCACCGGGGCCGAGGTTATTCATGAGCAACCGAGAAAATTTATTCATATTCAGGTAAAACCCTACGCGACTCGTAATCACCAAGAGCTACGCCGATGTTAGACGTAAACATTTCAAATTCCACGTGGGAAACCGCGTCACGTTAAGAGTCGCACCTTGGAAAGGTGCAATCCGTTTCGGGAAACGTAGGAAGCTAAATCCGCTATATTTCGATCCTTTTTGAAATCTTGGGGCGTTTTGGACCCGTCGCTAGCCGTTTAGATTTTCCGACTCATTTTGAGTCTCCGTTTATCCTACATTCGATGTATTAAACTTAAAGAAGTGTCTTGTGGAACAAGAACTTGTTATCCTTTTCGATGAGCTTACTATCGATGACAAACTCCGCTTCCTAGGAGGACCGGTTGAAATTTTGAATCATGAAACCAAACTCTGAAACAACGTAAAACCCCGACTGTCAAAGTTCGTTGAAATGCCCGATGAAGTACTTTCACTTATCCGTAGAATGGGCAACGCACGATCTCGATGAAGGAACAACGACTACTACTTTCAACTAAATTTCGGGACGAAATTTCTTTTGAGGTGTGGATAATGTAACATCCCGCGTTTTTCCGTTAAATTTATTTTAACACCGTCTTTTTTTTTTAAAATAACATCCCTCGTTATTTAATTTTAACGTCACCCGTTTACACGAGCGTTTTTAAAATATTCGTTTGGTTAATTCCCGCACCCGTTTTGAAACTCGAGGGACCAAAGTTGCAAAGGGGCCTAACTAGTGACTAGGTCAACTAGTCAAACCCCATCTCATCCATTCATTTTCACCAACACTTTCACCTTCTTCCTCCCTTTTTCTCTCTACTTCCCTTTTATGAACACAAAACCCTCAAACACAAATTCATCATCTAAAACCGAATCATGGAGCAAACATCAAAACAAATTGTACTTTTGGAATCCTCGTTTCATCCTCTTCGATTTGATACTAGTCTCATGGCATGGGGTAAGAATTTCTCATGAAACCCTAACTTGTTAAATTCGTTTTTAGACTTGTCAAGTGGTTAATTAGTGTCTATGGCTCGTAGGGATGTCGTGTATGTAATTTGTATGCTCGTTCTTCGTGTTTTGAAAATATGACATGAACACCCAAATGGGTCTAGCTTAATCTTGAGTTTTGGTTGCTCAAATGATGTTATAAGATAAAGTGTATGTGTTAAAAGTGTTAGTTACTTCATTAGCTTCGTTTTGATATGTTGGATGATGAAAAACTAGCTCAATAACATGAAATGTGTTTTTGGTGAATCGATTATCGTTTTGGTAGGAACTTGATGCGGTTGAATGCTAGTTGAGACACTTGTTTGAATGTATGCTAGTTAACTAGTTAAATTGTATGCGTAAATAGCTTCGAAATGGTGTGATGTATACTAGCGTTTGATTAGTGAATCATAAGTCTCATTTGTGTCGAAATTGATTTTGAAACGATAACGTGGCTAGTGATTTTGACGTAGTAAATGTTTATTGAAACTTGGAATATGCGTCTAGTTGCAATGTATGCGTTATTACCTTCAAAACGGCATATCATTTGTATGTTAAAAGTTCCCGAATCATAAAATGCGTTTCTTTGATTTTTGGTTGAAAATGATGAACTTTGATGATGTTTTCGATTTGGAAATTGTCGGTTATGATCTATGAAAAGTGTTTAGTTGTATTCCTTATTAAAATACCTTTCCAACGATATAAGATACATGTTTAGGAGATTTGCGGTTTGTGAGTTAGGAATTTTTGAAGTTGGATTCGTGCATAAGTTGAAAACTGCAGAAAATAGCTGAACAGCATGGTGCGCGGCGCGCACCTTACCCGCGCGGCGCGCAGATTATGCTGGACAGATTCTGACCTCTTGGTCCCAATTCACGCGAAATGATTGACTAGTTCCCGACCTCCGATTCACATGAAACTTGTTTTAATATACTTGTATATGAATATTTAGCATAGAAAAATAGTTCGGGACCCGACCCGAACGCGTTGACTTTTTCGTTGACTTTGACCAAGTTTGACTTTTAGTCAAACTTAACCAAACTTTTATACAATCATTCTAACATGCTTTTATACTTGTTTCTTGTATGAAACTTGACAACGTGATTCACATGCTATACTTAATCGAGTCGTAACGAGCCATAGGACTAATTGAACACATTTCGCCCGACCTTGTGTCGTAACCGGTCAATTGATATAACTTACTTGTTTAGGTCAAGGCTAAGCAACTTTCATGCACACGTTTACTTGTTGAAGTACCTTTATACTCGTGCACTCGAGGTGAGATCATAGTCCCACCTTTTCAACAACTTTTTATGCTTTTAAATTATGGGCTGAGAAACATATACTTTGTCACATTTTGTACTACTTACTTTTATACTTTGAACACAAGTACAAGGAAAACAAACATTCCACAGCGAGTTAGAACAAAAATCCTCAATTCGATTATCATTAGTTACACTTGCAGGGTGTAAGCGAGAACTTATATTGTGTGGCCATACGGGTTTGACAAACCCTCATTACGGACGGTTCGCTACCGTCTACGGATGAAATATATTTTCGAGAAACAGTGTATGTTCTAACACTATTGTGATGGGGTTCTATGGAAGGAAACGTTAAGTCTTGATAATTGGGTGCTCGCGAACAATACTTTTGGAATGCAAACGATTATGATAATCAACGTTATGGGAATACTAAATCTTGTGGTTCAAAAACAACGTTTATTACAAACACCTATGATTTCACCAACGTTTTTCGTTGACAGTTTTCTATATGTTTCTCAGGTTCATACTTGACTATTTGATACATGCTTCCGCGTACACTCATACTTGCTTGGAGTCGAGCATACATGCATACACTCTGATTTCTTGCTTGGGGTCAAGCATACATACATACATACGCTAGGGATAGCACTTTTGGATTCAAACTTTTGTTTACATACTTACGCTATTTATAGCAACTGTGTTTTTCAACTTATATTATGTCGCAAGTTATTTCATTTATACTTTATGACTTTTGTAAACTTAGACTTGTTGTCGAACGGTTTTGTAAACTAAACTTGCAAGTCTTGTACCTTTCAAATGAATGCGACATAATTTTGGTCAAACGAGTCTCATATAGGGACTACGACCACGCAACGGGACCTAAGTTAACGGCGCCGTCAATAACGGTTTTGGTCGGGTCGTTACATGATTCTTGTTACAACTTGACTAGACTTGAACTAATTACATTCTCATACAAATAATGATACATAGAACTAATAGGAGAGCAACTCTTTAATTGGGACTTTTAATGACCATTATTAGTATGTTTAAATGACACTATGCATTTGGACAAAAGGATATGTCACTTGAGTGTTTTAGCCTAAATCAAGCTTAAAGTGTCATTAAGATGTCATTAGGTATGATTAGTAAAAATTAACATCTTTTGGTTCAAAACTCTTTTGAGATCAAAAAGAGCAACTATTATAAGTGTGTTTAAAAAGGTTTCATAAATTATAGATGCCTCAAAGTGGTTTATCTTAAAGTGGATGAATTTGGTAACAGAGAAAACCGCGGTCGGGCTACGGTCGTCCGTGAAGTCAACCGTAGATTTATAGTTTTAGAAAAACTTGAACTCGATAATACAGGACACACACGGTTGGTTTCACGGTCGACCGTAGTACAGCCGTGTAGCATTTTTACCAAGATAATTACTTATGTGTTGGTCTTTTGCTAGAGATAGTTTAGGCTTATGAACTCATGTCGTCCTACATATGATTAACTACTAGGTTCTTGTGTGTCATCATCAAAACAAGGTGATTAACTTTTGAATATTATGAGTTGAATCTTAACCAACACACTACATTCCGCCCCTGCACCGAATCATAACGTGAAAATAAAACAACCCTACAAAAAATAAACAAAACGTAAAGAGTGATGATATATCCAACATCAATTTTACTATATCCACCACAACTGTGCACTAGCAGATTGTACAATATAACATATTAATGCATATTTTGTAGTGAATGTAGTAAAAAGGATGTTGGATATATAATTGTCCAAACGTAAATAGTAGAACAACGATAGTACTACTAATGTTACAAATCACAGTTAACTTAAAAGTTAATTTAAGGGTTAAAGCCAAAAGTAGGCTACAAACTTACACAAATGTACCAATGTCGCCCACAAACTCATTTCCGTCATACTGTCGCCTACAAACTTTCAAAAAGTGTACCGATGTAAACAAAAACTTTCAAAAAGTGTACTAATGTAAACAAAAATGACTTGCTACCGGCTAAACTGGTTAAAATCAACACGTGTTGTTCGTGGATTGGATCTTAATTCTTAAAAAAAAAAAAAATTTATCATGTCAAAATTAGTATGTAACAGGTCAAAAGTATAAAATGTTGATATTAGCACATTTTTTGAAAGTTTGTAGGTGACAGTAGGACAGAAATGAGTTTGTGGGCGACATCGGTACATTTGTGTAAGTTTGTAGCCTATTTTTGACTTTAACTCTTAATTTAATTGTTAATAACATTAATAACTTAAAAGATAGTGGTGAGGATGACGTTGTCGGCTAGTGGGTTTTGGTTTGGTTAGTTGGTAGAAGTCTTTGTGTGTGTGTGTGTGTTTTTTTTTTTCATTTCTTGTGTTTGTATGTCGTGTTGGTCGGTAGTTCATGGCGATGCACGAGTTTAGTTAGTTTTAGTTTGGTTACGTTGTTAAATTTAGTTTAGTGCTTTCGAGCCCTGTCTGTCTTCTCATTTTGTTTCTTGTTTCACTTTGTCTCTTTCCGAGATAAAGATTTTTTATAAAGTTTTCGTTTTTGTCAACAAAATAAAAATAAAACATTAATACACAAATTTTTAAGCAAATATTATATATTACAAATAAAAATAATTAAATGCAAAGTTGAAAAAAATAATTTTAAAGGTCAAAATATAAGTATATAACATTTATAATGCAACGGTGGGGTATAATTGTTTACATATAAATTCAGTAATTTGTTTAGACCTATCCACTTAAACATACAAATTGGCTGAAATGAAAATTTACAATTTATTTAAGAGTTTAAACATAAACACCTTACACCGGTAATTAAACTGGAACGGAAACAATATTAAATAGGCGCGTTGAATATGTAAAATTAATAAAATTCGATAAAATAATTTGAATACAACGATAGCACCTGGGAATTTTAAGGATAAATTCTGTGTGAAGTTTTATGGCATGAGCCCCTTGATTGATGAAAGAAGCAAGTTGTGGAGTTTTTCAAGTTGCAATTTTATTTCAATAATTTCATATTTTATAATTTAAAAAACGTAAAATATTATGAAAATAGCTCATAGATGCCACATGCAAGCCTCTGATTCAGCCAGGTGCAATGCTTCATTCTCTAATTAATAAGTTAACAAACTAATTAATTACGTATAATTAGTACCGTATGATATTGTTAGAATCAAGGTTATAAAAGTCGCGAGTCGGGGACGCATCGGTCGAGACCTAAAAAGGACGCGTCGGCCGAGTCGGGGACGCATCGGGGACGCATCGGTCGTTGACCAACGTTGATTTTATTGATAATTTTTAAATATATATTTATATGTGTATAAAATAGTTGATTCTGTACCGTAAATTTCTTAAATAAGAACTTGAATTTAAATACAATCAAACTTCAAACTTAATTAATGTTACCGAGTACATAATCAGCAAGGACATAGAGAAAAGAGCGGCCCAAAAAATGAAAACAAACCCTAATTTTAAAACATATCACATCTTGATGAAAATTTGAATGATTTTGACCGTTTTTGACCAACTTTGACCGTCTTTGACCAAACTTTTAGCTTTAACCGTCTTTTGAGTCGTTTTCAGAAAAAACGGGACGGAGAACTCAAAAAAACGACGCATCAGCCGACGCGTCGATCAAGTCAGCCGACTTTTACAACACTGGTTAGAATACAATGATAATGATTGAAAGATAAATGAATGAAAATAAGTATAATGTTTGATATTTTTTTTTACCAACAAAAAAAATATATTATAAACGAGCTCTGTCAAGCCACTAAAAGAAGAAAAAAATACAAATTACAATAGGCTATATAACCAATCATTCCATCTAATCGACTTTCTACCTCTATGACTTAACAAAAAGAAAGTAAAAGAACGAATAGAATCAAAAATTACGTCTTTCCGCATAGGACTCGAGCCAAAAATAACACTATTACGCAAACACCAAATACACCATAAAGTCGCAACACCTATGATGTACATCACCTCTTTATCTTCAGCATTATGACCGCAACTACCAATCCACGAAATCATATGCGAACCAGAATGAAACACCGGGACGTTCAGACCACTCTACTTTTTGATCTTACGCCATATTTGTAGCGCATTGCAATTTAAAAAAACATGCTCTAGTGAATCTTCATGTTGCAAACATAGTGCACATGTCACCTGATTCAAAACCATGCCTTTTACCAATAGATTAACTCGCGTTGGCAAACGATCCCGAAGTACCCTCTAAAAATATATTTACTTTTCTGGATACAACTTTGTAGGGGCGGAGGGAGTGGTGTAGCCAAGGGAGGCTGTGCCACCCCCAACAAGATTAATCAGCCCAATATCTATATACTTGGTATTTGTTAATTAAGCCCATAAAATTAACAAGCCTCCCTTATTCAAGTTTATAAAATCAATAAGCCTCCCTTATCATGATGAATGAATATATTATGTTTTATGTAAAGGCTGAGCTCATATCCAAGTTAAAATAAGGAAAAAATCAAGTTTCGTTTACATTGTTTTAATGGAGTTTTATTATGGGGTTGAAGAAGAGAAAAGAAGGACGACTAAAAAGGATGGGTGGGGTCCACATTTCTGATAAAACGTACGCTAAATTTAACTCTTTTTATAACTTTATTTACAGTAAAAGTCCCTATAGTTAGTCCATTCTTTTCACATTTAACTCTACATTTATATTGAATTTATATATCTAGTCTAGGACGCTAGAATATACTAAAACGAATAAGGTATAATAATGTATATACACACAGTTGTTAGTATTAGTTAATTTATTTAATAACCAAGAGCTCTTATCTACTAAACTCTTAATAATGAGTTAATTATTATGTTACAATCAGAGCTTTATTTATCTACTAAACTTTGAAAGAAAAAAAAATTGGCCCCGGTGAAAAAAAATCATAGTTCCGTCACTGTGCGTGAGCCTCCCCCATTAGAAAATCCTGGCTCCGCCCCTGCAACTTTGGACCATCTCGTAGCTGTGGATGAAGATGGAAGGATGATGTCAACGATATGATCTCATCACTCTTAACTGTGAATATACCACTCGAACCAATATTTCACCGCCATACATTAGGAGAGTCTATCAAATAATTAGACCCACCATGTTTTCCAATTGTTCCATGTTTCTTTGGCCAATATTTTCTCTACTCCATTGCCAAGTCCAACTATGGTTTACGCGACAGTCCCGAACAGTGCACTCAAGTTGCAAATCAAGATGGTACAAACAATTGAACACATCCATCAAAATACTCGTATATCCCATCTCCAATTTGTTTGCACATGTTATGAAGAACAATAATATTATTGTCATGTAGCCATTGTAGCGTTTTAAGAATATCTTGCAAAATTGAATTACCATTTAAGGACAAGGACAATGAAGCAGATAAGCAATCATTACCATGAATTGCAATAATTGCTTTTGCCCATAACGAATCCGGATTAACAAGAAAACGGCATCTCCATTCTAGAAGTAACGCTAAATTGAAAGCCTTAAGACTTTCAATTACCAACCCACCTTAATCCTTAGAAGCCATAACTTTATCCCACAGAATCCATGCCATGTTCTTTTTGTCCGGTGAACCTCCCCAAAAAAATGAAGCACGAATACTTTCTAAACGATTTAATACCATTTTCGGGCATTTAGAAAGAGACATAATATATTCCAATACTTTCAAGGATGGATTTAATCAAAGTTGGACGAGCCCCTATCGATAAAAGGGACGCATTCCAACCGGATAAGCGTCTAGAAAATCTTTCTGCGATATAATTCCAATTCTAAATTCTCCTCATATTAATGCCCAAAGGAAATTCCAAATATTTTGAAAGGAAATGACCATGGCGAACAACCCGTAATCGAATCTAGGCTTTGAAGCTCTTCCTCTACTACATTAATACCATAAACATTCGATTTATTGATATTTACGTTTGGCCCTGAATACATATAAAATGCATTAAATACCTCAATAATGTGTAACATTTCCTGGGAGCTCCACTTAGAAAAACAACCACATCATCCGCATGAGACAACTGTAAACCCGAGTAACGAATGTTAATCCCACGAATGAGACCCGAATCAACTGAATCCCTAAGAGCCAGATGTAGTCCTTCCATAACCAGGAGAAATAGGAACGCACTAAGTGGATCTGCTTGACGAAGGCCTTTCTCAACATAGAATTCCTGGGATGGACTCCCGTTTACTAAAACAAACACCCTTGCCGAACTCAAACAAGAAGGAATCCATCGTCTCTATTTCGATTCAAAATCATATGATCTAAGAATCACCGATCAAACGAGTCATACACCTTTTTAAAATCCACTTTAAAAACTACTAGTTTCTTCTTAATCGCCTTATAATGATTTATAATCTCACCCATCATTAATAGAACATCTAAAATCTGATGGCCTGCAATGAACACAGATTGTTCGGGACTGATAATAGAGTCGATCACTGTAGCTAAACGATTTGCTAAAATCTTAGCAACAATCTTGTACAACATACCTATTAAAGTAATCCGACGATTACCCTTCACAGAAATAGGATTAGCCATCTTTGGAATAAGTGTGATAAATGATGGATTTGTACCACGATCCCAACTTCCACCGACAAAAAATTTTCGAACAGCTTGGCCAACCTCCATGATATCGGCTAAAAAGTCATGTTTTTACCCCCGATATTGAGTCCCAAAAAGCATAAAGTTCCAAACTTTGTCGGCAAAATAATCGCTTTTCAGTTAAATTTGTAGATTAAGTAATTACGAAGACGATGCAAAAAGAATCAAGAGAATCGGAGCCAAAACGAAGATTCTAGAGCGAAAACGGTGAAAGACAAGAAATCCAAGTTACGATCCAGAAAACAGGCATGCCAAACGGCTTGCAAAATGGCCTGCCACTATGAAAAACGGCCTGCCAAACGGCCCAGACAAACGGCCATAAAAAACGGGCTGACTTGCCAAAAGGGGCCTTGCAAACGGCTTGCCAAACGGCCTGCCAGCCGTTTGCAGGCATTTTTTACTTCTATTTAAAGGTTTTTGTCATCCATTTTCAACACACCTCTCTTCACTCTCTCACTACAATACACTTTGTCTCACTAGAGCTTTCAAGGCCTTCTCACCTCCGAGCGGGAAATTAAGTACCCGGAGGCGAACGCCGAATATTGTAATAGGAGCGATCTACAGGATGTCAGCACTTGTAATGGTTCAGATCTCGTCTGTAAACGGTGAACGCTTTCCTTACATGCTTATCTATCCGTTGCAAATGTTTATTACATGATTGAATATCTTATCTGAAACTTAAGATATTGTTATGCAAAAACCTTGACAGTTTAGATGTCTAATTTACGGATCACCCTTTCCACTTATTCACGTGGCTATAACCTAGTATTAAGACCTGATCAACCCTAGGATACAAGGTAAGTAGTTATGTGTGCTTAACGTCACAATAGGAATATAGTACCGACGTACGAATAATCATTTATTCGTCAAAGAAGAGCTGCCCATTTAGGTTGTGATTAGAGTAGGCAATATAGAGTTCAGTGAACACTAGCTTGCTTAGAAGCATGATTCGCGTCAGAAGCAATGTTCTTGAGATGTTGTAAGATGCTCCGGGGTTGAGTAAGTGATCGCAAAGGAGAGACCTCTAATCCAATTAGCAGTACCTTAGAGTATCTAAGATTGCACATCTATTATTGTTAAGGCATAGCTTAGTGTTAAATGGAGGAATGTTACTGTAATTAGACCAACTAGGATTAAGAAAAGCTGAGACTTTCCTTTTAGGATATACCACTTTATTCATGTACCTAGGATTCTATCCATAAGGTCGTTTAAACCCTCTAAGGATAACGTTGGGAGTAGGGATATCCGTCTTGGCCAGAATATTCAAAGCCTAAACTCTTAGTGACAAACCGATTAGGTTCATAGCCCGGTTGATTGAGGTTTAGTGTTTATTCTAGGAAGTTAAACTCTCGTAATAATCCCCCATCAGTATCCTATTCTTCATACCTATCCTTTTTTTTTTTATCTTTCTAGTTTATATTACCTTCAGTTAATCTTAATCTATCATCACTTGTCACTAGGGTTAACTATATAGGCACTTTTGTCCCACATTACTGAACAAAATACAAAAATATGAACCTGGGTTATATTTACCACTTACTCGTTAAAAGAGAGACAAGTAGGTGAACTGTAGCTAGGAAACCCAGCTAAATACAAATAATAAAACCACTGCTCTCTTTTGGTAACTGATTCTGACGTTTTGCGACCTAACGACACCGCACAAATAAAACCGTCTATTTAAGTCATATCATTGTAGAGATATCAAGTTTTTGGCGCCGCTGTCGGGGATCGGATTTTCTGTTTTTAAGGTAGTCGTTGGTTCTGTCAAGATATCTGAGATTCTTGAGTGGTGTCTAAGAAAGACAATTATACACGAACTTGGTTGTTGGATTTTTCGAACAATCTCCAATTATATTTGAACCAAAAGGATCATGCCTCTCCATTGTCAGCCTGGCCACTTGTTTCGCCGATAAATTGATAAGAAACACACATGCTTAACAAACATGGAGTTTGTCGGTATAGGATTTAAAGTCGCCATTATAGTAAACCCTTTAAAACTACAAAAACAAAAATATTAATTATGATATTAATTTATGTAGATTCCAGTTCAAACTTAACCGATTACGAAGAAAGTCTGAAAGGCAGTTACTCTGCCACGACTTCGAAAACCGGAGATGTTTTTCTTTATAAACATACAAACTAAACAAGTCTAAAATCTGATGAGTCTCATCAAGAATTAATTCTTGATCCTTTTAGTCCAAGAAGTCGGATAACTTTATTCGACTTAGAGATTTCATTGCTTTTGGATAAGTTTTACTCAAATGAACCAGGATTCGACCCTCTTCACGATCCAAAAGGGAGGCTCAGTCTAAATGAAATCCTCATTATGGAAGATGAAATACGGGATGAATACCCAACTATTTTCAAATATCCGAACTTGTTTGAATATGTTCCAAAAGAGAGACGACACATTGATAACTCAGATCCTCTGTTTACTGGAAATCTGTTAAATCCTAGCAGAAGGTTAGAAGTCTATAGAGAATTCGTTAGGCACCTATATTCCTCGGATTTCCTGTTTTCGAAGTTTCAAATAAATCTATTAAAAGAACTGCGTAGTCAAGTGCGTTCTCTTCACAAACTGTTAAAAGAATGTGGGGATGATATTTTTGTCAAGTATCGGGATGCAGAAATCAACCTCAAATTTGATTTAGAGTCATTTGTCAGTTTTCTACCCCATATCGATGATAAGGAATTTCCTCAAATTCATATCAACCGTTATGTCGCCGCAATGATTTCTGAATTAGAATTTTGGATTGAAAGTAAAAAACCTAACCCTATTTCAAAACATGGAGATCGAGATTTCTTCTACTTTGATCCAGCCTCATTTCTCATCAAACGATTAATCGAAGTTTTTCCGGATTCAACCGAGGAAAGAATACATCAGAACTTCTTCTCAAAAAGAAAGGAAGTATATTATGAACTCGTGCAAATCCTCACTGTGTCAAAATTTCCATTTACAACTCCGCAAAGAAAGGTTATTCGGGAAATATCTGAAAACCTTAAATTTACTATAGGTGATCCTGACTGTGCGGAAGATCTTTTATTCCAAGACACAGTGTCAAAACTTCTTTTCGAACTTAATTATCGAGAAACTGGACCTAGGGATGGACTTTCAATCATTAAAAAAGTTAGAAGGGCTTTGGTTAAACTTATGGACGAAATCGTAGATTTACAAAAGCGTGAGCGTAAAATGCTAAGTGATTTTGACATATTTTCAGTACATTCCGCTGATTTACTATGGATGGTCAAAGAAGCTTTAAATTTGTCTTTCTTTCTGCGTCATTTCTGGAACTTAGTTGTGGAACCTGTGTAATTTGTGTTATTTATAAAATAAAAGTTTTTATTGTACTCCATCCATTTGTCTTTTCTTTTAAATTTTAGTTTAATTAATAAAAATAACTGGATTAAAATCCGAAGAAAAATTTCATAAATCTTTTATTAATATAATGATAAAATTTAAAATTTAAAAATATTAAAATTCGCGAGTCGGGTCGGGAAAATAAGCCCGTGAGCCATACGGACCTATTTTTCTTCTCCTTTTCTTCTCTTTCTCTCATTTTTCTTCTTTCTTTTTTTCTTTTCTTCTTCCTCCTCCCTGTTTCCTTCGACCGACGGCCCAAGCACACCACCACCATCACCATTTCTTGACCGATTTTAACGATTCAAAGCACTAATCTGACTCTCCCGTGCCTCCTAAACATGTTTCCATCATCAATTTTACATAAAAGGTACTCTTTCACGGTTAAAAATCGAGTTTTTACTCGAAGTCAAATTTTTGACTTTTGAGAAAAATTGTGTTTTATGCCCAATTTTGATTTCCTATATGCTTAGTTAGACAATGTGATTGATATGTGTTAGTTTTTAGGTTCGATTGAGGCATTTTGGTTCGCTTTTAGCTTTTGATTCGTTAGTTTAGGTTTTAGGCTAGAAATTGGTGAAATTTTTGGAATTTGATGTTTTGCTAGCTCATTTAGGCTTAGTAATTCATATACTATGCTTAGAAACTAGTTCTGGAACAATTTAGGATTGTTTGATTGAAAATTGAAGTTTTGATAAAACTATACAAAATTAGGCTTTAGGTTTTTCCTATAGTTAAAGCATTTTTAAAACTTAGGATAAGTTAGAAATTAGCCTAAATTAAGATATCATTGACTTGCAAATGAAATTGGAGCCTAGTCTTTGATTTTTCTTATTTTGTACGTTTTGATCAAAATGAATATTTTTCGATAAAAACGGTCTTAAACCTTGACTTAAGGAAGTTATAGGCAAAGTTTGATGTTTAAAAATATTTAAGGTAATTAAAAATGGTCATTAGAATCATTGTATCATCTTACTTTAATCAAAATTGCTTATTACGACTAACTCACTGTAATTATTATTTTTAGCATTATTTGTTGCAATCACGAGTACGCTTTGAATTTTGCTTAGAAATAAATTTATAGTAAGATTAGATATTGTTTGCGGTAATTTTGGCTATAATCGACTATAACAGAGATATGAAAAATGCCATTTTTAAAGTCCTCATTTCGAATTTTTTTTCCCGAAAAATATAAGCATTTTTCATTTCTAAGTGTTATTATAAGTGTTATTATTTTGGAACATAACCTACATTATTTGACTCTCGCAGATGGCTAATTATCTACCAGAAGAACACGAGTTGCTCCACTCCATCCACGGGCAAGATAACCTGGCGGATAACGAACCATTCATGAGAAATTGGATAAACAGACAAAAGGGTGCCAACAAGTACATAAACTGGGAGATAATGGAGCAGTGTGGGTGAGCCGATGAGCTGAGACAGATTTTGAGTTTTACGGCACACGAAAAAACAAACAGGGCGTGGCAAAAGCTGTTTGAAATTAATGAACGGGTGTATCAGGAACCGTATGCAGAATTTATGGCAACATGGAGATTCGAAGCAAATGTTGACCAGGAAGAATACAACAGTCATTAATGCATCCATTTCCGCCACCAGAATCAAATGCATCACCTGACTCTTACGCAGTTCGCGATTCATCTAAAACTGTATAAAAGAACACACGTTAATTGATCAGTGTTTAAAAGAGGATACACCATCCTGAACCCAATCGACCATCAAGCTTTCTGGCAAGCCTACACCTCCGACAATGAAGCCTGGAGGTCAAGTAAAAAGGCCTCAAAGTTCACTAACCCCGTTCATCGCATTCTCCACCACCTCATTTCCAAAACTCTTCACCCAAAAACCCAACATGGCAGTGCTGTCACCGTTATTTATATGTGCCAAATGCACGCCATGATTCACAACCAAAATATGCAAGTCGCACACCTTCTAGCTCAAGCTTTTACTAATGAAAGGAATTCCCCGAGAGCAATTGTGCTAGTTTTGGGAGCCGTTGTCACCAAACTCCTTCGCCGGATGCATGTTTTAGGTAGTGTTGAAAGGGTTGGTTATATAAGGGCAACTGAGTCAGAAGAGATAGAGTATAGATTACTGCACACCTGGCAGTACAATCGGATAGAGGATGAGTAGTTGATAGTTGCAGCTAATCCGAAAATCCCAGACTCGGAAGATCGAACAGTGCCTGGGGTGAGAGTTAGAGGATTTAGGCCTGATACAAGGACTAGAGATGGTAGGAGGCGGCGAGGTTCACAGTTACTGCGGGATGAGGTTGATCCCACCATGCAGGGAAGGCCCACTGACACCCGCAGACACTCGTCAGTAGACCAGGGAGATCGGCCGCGATTTGAGCCGTACCATTACTATATGGGGGATTTTCCCGGACGAGAGAGGTGGTTCGCTGAAGCTGCTATCTTTCAGAACCTAGATCATTTCACGCACTACACAGGCAGACATCTTAATGTTCCCCCGTATCCTCACGAGTATCCGGTAATGTTCGCCCACAGAGACCCAGAGGTGCAGGGCCTAGCCATCAGTATACACCTCCTCCTCCATCCCAGCATCATTACCACCAGTGCACGGTCATTCCATCTCCTCCAAGGGAACAGAGCGCAAAGGCCGAGGATTTGGTCAACAACATTTTTGGCCGGACCTGTGTCAGCACACACAGAGATACATCCACAGCTGCTCAAACTTCCACATGAGATCAGGCCGAGAGCCGGTATATGGCTGAGGATGTTACGTAAGGTATGGGAGGAATGGGTATGAATCTGAATTGGGGTCGAGATCTGCAAGAAGGGCAGGGTTGGCATACAGGGCCTATGATTCACACGAGCACCTCATCACTCACGGGACTGATCGCACACTCAGACGAGATTCAGTTCAGGCTATCTTCGGGCATGAACACATCAGAGTTAGCAAGACAGTTCACTACTGATGAGGAGATGACCAATGAGGGGCAATCAGCTTTAAGGGACCCAACGCAGCCCCGCACTAGCATATCTTACTCTCTCCCCTACCATCCAAATCAGCCATGACTTTCCCTATCTCTCTGCTATATTTTATGATTACTTGTGATCTTTTGACACATTTGTACGCCCAATCTTGGGCATAACTACTTTTATCTTTTTGAGTTTGTATGATAATTAGAATAAATTGCATGAATAAAACATCACAAACAAGCGACGATTGAGACCAAACAAGATGGGAGCATGACTTGGAGCAAGGATACACTGAACGAGAATGGCGACAGTACGAGATTAGCAGAAACCATATTGGGCAAACCATCCATACACACCTTGCAAACCATAGGGGAGTACTACGTCTTCACCGCTTTTTCAATAGAATATGCCCAAAATACTATACCACTTTAAAAAAACTAAGTGTGGAATTGGCAACCTCATCAACATAAACTTTTAATAACAAAACACCTCTTTCAAAACCCAATGTGTGGGATACGCCGTATCCTTAACATTGAGGACAATGTTATTATAAAGTGTGGGATAGAAAATATTGCACATAATGATTCTTGTAAAATACTCAAGTGTTTATAAACTAAATTTTTTAAAATTTAAAAACTTTTCGAGCTATAAAACACTAGGGATTATAAAATTCTATAAATGATCAAAAAATTTTTGTTAAAAAATAGACAAAAGAGTAAAACAAGGTCAAAAACTTTTTGCGAAAAACCAAACCGAATTTTCCAAAGGAGCATTACATAACGAAATGCGCAATTTGACCCATTATAATTGATGTGAGGCACCCCAAATAAGGCCTAACAAGCACTCATTTTTAGTGCTTCACTATATTTCCGTTGAGTGCGCCGCTGTTAGCATCTCTGAATCAGAACTTGCTCTTGATCTACATTTCGGAATCACACCTTTTGGTGAGAATTACTAAGTTAGAAACCTCGGCTTTTCGTGAAGAAAAAACACCCCCATTACATACCTTCATTTCCATTTTCACTCCAAACCACCACAATCCCATCCACCACAACTTATCCATTCCATTCACTTCATAAATAAAGAAATAAAATTCCGACGAAATCATCACTTCCGGGAAATCCTCTATAAAACCGCATTAGAAAAAAATGCGAGCATCTAAGTCAATTATCAAGGAGACCGCCAATAAAAGGAGACCTCGAAGAGAAAAGCAAAAGATGCTTGTTACAAAAAAAAAGATACTTTGATGAATAACAGTTCTGACAAAAGGAGCGGAACTAGAAAGATTTGAGAAAAGAACACCTGGCAGCCAAAAAGAAGGATGCTCATTCCCGACAAATAGCTGAAAGGATCACCAAAACCAATCTTCTAAAGAACTCCTATCTATCAAAACCTTCATATTCCAAAACCTTAAAATCACCATCTCTTCACGATACAAGTGAAATGTCCCGTTCATATTGATTATAAACGTTCCATATTAATTGATTTCGTCGCGAGGTTTTGACCTCTATATGAGATGTTTTTCAAAGACTGCATTCATTTTTTAAAACAAGCATAACCTTTATTTTATCGATAAAGGTTTAAAAAGCATTACGTAGATTATCAAATAATGATAATCTAAAATATACTGTTTACACACGACCATTACATAATAGTTTACAATAAGAATATATTACATCAAAAATAAGTTTCCTGAATGCAGTTTTTACACAATATCATACAAGCATGGACTCCAAATCTTGTCCTTATTTTAGTATGCAACAGCGGAAGCTCTTAATAATCACCTGAGAATAAACATGCTTAAAACGTCAACAAAAATATTGGTGAGTTATAGGTTTAACTTATATATTATTAAATCATAATAATAGACCACAAGATTTCATATTTCAATACATCCCATACATAGAGATAAAAATCATTCATATGGTGAACACCTGGTAACCGACATTAACAAGATGCATATAGAATATCCCCATCATTCCGGGACACCCATCGGACATGATAATTTCGAAGTACGAAAGCATTCCAAATTCCAGAATGGGGCTTGTTGGGCTCGATAGATCTATCTTTAGGATTCGCGTCAATTTGGGGGTCTGTTCCCAAATTCTTAGGCTACCAAGCTAAAAGGGGCATATTCGGCTTCGATCATTCACCCATATAATGTAGTTTCATTTACTTGTGTCTATTTCGTAAAACATTTATAAAGTTGCATGTATTCTCATCCCAAAATATTAGATTTTAAAAGTGGGACTATAACTCACTTTCACAGATTTTTACTTCGTCGGGAAGTAAGACTTGGCCACTGGTCGATTCACGAACCTATAACAAATATGTACATATATATCAAAGTATGTTCAAAATATATTTACAACACTTTTTAAAACGTTTTAATGTTTTAAGCTTATTAAGTCAGCTGTCCTCGTTAATAACGTACAACTAGTTGTCCATAGTTAGATGTACAGAAATAAATCAATATATATTATCTTGGATCAATCTACGACCCAGTGTATACATGTCTCAGGCTAGATCACAACTCAAAGAATATATATTTTTAGAATCAACCTCAACCCTGTATAGCTAACTCCAATATTACTGCATATAGAGTGTCTATGGTTGTTCCAAATAATATATATACATGGGTCGATATGATATGTCAAAATATTTGCATACGTGTCTATGGTATCCCAAGATTACATAATATGTTAGAATGCATGTATAATACAATATAAGTTAGCTAGGATATGATTTGTATATAATTGTTACAATATTTCCCGTAGCTACAACAATCAAAAAATATCCAATCTTGTTTTACCCATAACTTCTTCGTTTTAAATCCGTTTTGAGTGAATCAAATTGCTATGGTTTCATATTAAACTATATTTTATGAATCTAAACAGAAAAAATATAGGTTTATAGTCAGAAATATAAGTTACAAGTCATTTTTATAAGAGGTAGTCATTTTAGTCGAAAGAACGACGTCTTGATGACCATTTTGAAAAACATACTTCCACTTTGAGTTTAACCATGATTTTTGGATATAGTTTCATGTTCATAAGAAAAATCATTTTTCCAGAAGAACAACTTTTAAATCAAAGTTTATCATAGTTTTTAATTATCAAACCCAAAACAGCCCGCGGTGTTACTACGACGGCGTATGTCCGGTTTTACGGTGTTTTTCGTGTTTTCCGGTTTTAAATCATTAAGTTAACATATCATATAGATATAGAGCATGTGTTTAGTTGATTTTAAAAGCCAAGTTAAAAGGATTAACCTTGTTTGCGAACAAGTTTAGAATTAACTAAACTATGTACTAGTGATTACGTTTTCAAATCTTCGAATAAGATAGTTATTTATATATGAATCGAATGATGTTACAAACATCATTACTACCTCAAGTATAGTAGGTAAACCTACTGGAAATGACAAAAATAATCTTGAGCTTGAATAGATCTTTGATGGCTTGGAAGTTCTTGAAGCAGAATCATGACACGAAAACAATTTCAAGTAAGATTATTACTCGAATCAAGATAGTTTAAAGTTATAGAAATTGAATCAAAGTTTGGATATGAGTATTACCTTGAATAAGAAAGATAACCTACTGTAATTAACAAAGGTTTCTTGATCTTAGATGATTACTTGGAATGGATTTGCAAGATTAAAAGTAAACTAGCAAACTTAAAAGGATTTTCGAAGTGTTCTTGAAGTGTTCTTCCTATGATGATTATAGCTTGATTCTTGAAGTAATTTTTGATGAAGATGATGATTAGTTTACTGGAAATTTTGTTCCTAAGTGTGTGTGTGTGTGTGTGTTTAGAGAGAATTAGAAAGAGAATTGGAAGTGAAATGGATTGATTGGTGAGTGGTGAATAATGAGTGGTGAGTGGGGTTAAAAGGAGCTCTAGTTAGTTGACTAGTTCATGGTAGAAGTTAAATTTGATTAGTCATGCATGACATAATCAAGAGTGGAATCCCATGCTAGTTCCTATTGGTATATACTCATAGTAAGTACGTCTAGCAACTGTGTATAATACGGGTACGAATACTGAATGACTACGAGTAGAATTGTTGATGAAAAATGAATGGAAATGTAATTGTAAGCATTTTTGCAAAGTAGAAGTACTTTGATATGTGTCTTAGTTAACGATCTTATTTAATGTTGTTGAAATCTTAAAATCAAATTTTTAACACATTTTTAATAAAGCGATATTAACCAAGGGCTCTGCCCCTTGGACCCCGCCAGGGGTTGCCACCCCTTGGACCCCGCTATCGGGGGCGCTACCTCCGAACCCCCATCATAATCAAGATAAGTTTAAAAAATTGTGCACTCCACACTTTCCCCAAACTTGTTCGATATTTAACAAGGTTATTTTGGTTAACAATATAATCCCATTACAATTAAATCATATTGGTGACACAAATCACCAACAATGAATATATCTTGATATGATATATATACTTTAAAATGTCGTTACCACGATAATCGTTACATATATGTCCATATATATATATATATCAACATATAGTTTTTACAAGTTTTAACGTTCGTGAATCGCCGGACAACTTGGGTGGTCAGTTGTCTACATGAAACTCATTTCAAATAATCAAGTCTTAACAAGTTTGATTGCTTAACATGTTGGAAACATTTAATCATACAAATATAGTTTTCATTTAATATATAATCATGGAATAATCATGGAAAAGTTCGGGTCACTACAACAAGCTCAGTCTATAACTGAAAATTTTCTCAAATAAGTGATGGAGATTTGAGTCATGATCAAGCCTATGACGAAGAATGCAAACATGACTGGCTATGAGCGATTTCATTTCTTAGAACTATAGGACACCCGAAACACTTTAGTGAATTTAGTGACCCGAGTGAGATAGCCTCAGTTATGTAACCTCCTCTCATGCTTGCGAAAAAAGGTTTAGGAATAACAAAAAGAATAAAATCAAGTTTTCGCTCCTAGATCTTGCGAAACAAAGATCGCTTGATCACTACGAATAAAAATCCTCGGTGATAAAAGCTCGAAGGTTTGCTTGAGAACAAGCAAAGTTTAATTGTGGGATATTTGAAATCGGCTAAAAAGTCCAATTTTTACCCCCGATATCGAGTCCTAAATCAATAAAGTTCAAAACTTTGTTGGCAAAATGATTGCTTTTTCGATTAAATTTGTATATGGAGTAATTACGAAGATGATGCAAAAAGAATCAAGAGAATCGAAGCTATAACAAAGATTCTAGAACGAAAACGGTGAAAGACATGAAATCAAGTTACGATCCAGCAAATCAGCAAGTCAAACGGGCTGCCAAACTGGCTGCCAAACGGACTGCCAAACGGGCTGCCAAATGGCTTGCCAGTATGGCAAACGGCCTGCCACACGCCCCAGACAAACGGGCTGGCATGCCAAACGGCCTGCCAGCCGTTTGCAGGCCATTTTCACTTCTATTTAAAGGCTTTTTTTCATCCATTTTCAACACACCTCTCTTCACTCTCTCACTACAAGACACTTTCTCTCACTAGAGCTTTCAAGGCCTTCTCACCTCCGAGTAAAAATTAAGTACCCGGAGGAGAACGCCGAAGATTGTAATAGGAGCGGTCTAGAGGATGTCAGCACTTGTAATGGTCCAGATATCGTCTGTAAATGGTAAACGCTTTCCTTAATTTAATAAAGTTATCTTGTTACGTTAAGTCACTTTTTCTTACATGCTTATCTATCCGTTGCAAATGTTTATTATGTGTTGAATACTTTATCTGAAACTTATACTATTGTTATGCTGAAACCTTGACGGCTTAGAAGTTTAGTTTACGGATCACCCTTTCCGCATATTCACGTGGCTGTAACCTAGTATTAGGACCTGATCAACCCTAGGGTACAAGGTAAGTAGTTATGTGTGCTTAACTTCACAATAGGGATATAGTACGAATGTACGAATAACCATTTATTCGTCAAAGAAGAGCTGCCCAATTAGGTTTTGATTAGAGTAGGCAATATAGAGTTCAGTGAATACTGGCTTGCTCAAAAGCACGATTCGTGTCAGAAGCAACGTTCTTGAGATGTTGTAAGATGATCCGGGGTTGAATAAGTGATCGCAACTAATCCAATTAGCAGTACCTTAGAATATCTAAGATTGCACATCTGTTAATATTAAGACATAGCTTAGTATTAAGTGGTGAAATATTGCTTTAGTTAGACCAACTAGGATTAAGAAAAGCTAAGACTTTCCTTTAGGGATATACCACTTTGTTCATGTACCTAGGATTCTATCCATAAGGTCGTTTAAACCCTCTAAGGTTAACGTTGGTAGTAGGGATATCCGTCTTAGCAAGTATCTTCAAAGCCTAAACTCTTAGTGACAAATCAGTTAGGTTCATAGCATAGTTGATTGAGGTTTAGTGTTTATTCTAGAAATTTAAACTCTTCTGATAGTTCTCCATCAGGATTCTATTCTTCATACCTATCTGTCTTTATCTTTATAGTTATATTATAGTATTAGTAATTAATCTTAACCTATCACCACTTGTCACTAGGGTTAACTATTTAGGCACTTTTGTCCCACATTACTGAGCAAACATACAAAAATACGAACCTGAGTTATATTTACCACTTACTCGTTAAAAGAAAGACAAGTAGGTAAGTTATAGCTAGGAAACCCCAGCTAAATATAAATAATAAAACCTTTACTCTCTTTTGGTAGCTAATTCTGACGTATTGCGACATAATGACACCGCACAAATAAAACTGTCCGTTTTTGCCATATCAACCACAATCGGCAAACCATTCATACACGCCTTGCGACCATAGGAGAGTACTACGTCTTCACCACTTTTTCAATAGAATATACGCAATATATTAGACCACTTTAAACGCTAAGTGTAGGATTAGCAATCCCATCAACATAAAACTTTTTATAACAAAACGTCTGTTTCAAAACCTAAGTGTGGGATACACCGCATCCTTAACATTGAGGACAATATTATTTTAAAGTATGGGATAGCAAATATTGCGAATTATGATTCTCGCAAAATCCTCAAGTGTTTGTAAAACTAAATTTTTCACAAAATTTAAAACTTTTCGAGCTATAAAACACTTAGGATTACAAAATTCTATAAATGATCAAAAAGTATTTGTTACAATATAGATAAAAGGGTAAAACAAGGCCAAGACTTTTTGCGAAAACCAAACCAATTTTTCCAAAAGATCATTGCATAATGAAAGGCGCAATTCGACCCATAATAATTGCTGTGAGGTACCCCAAATAAGGCCTGATAAGCACTCATTTTTAGTGCTTCACTATATTTCGGTTGAGTGCGCTGAAGTTAGCATTTATGAATCAGAACTTGCTCTTGATCTATATTTCGAAATCACACCTTTTGACGAGAACTACTAAGTTAGAAACCTCGGCTATTCGTGAAGACGAAACACCCCCATCAAATACCTTCATTTCTATTTTCGCTCCAAACCACCCAAATTCCATCCACTGCTACCTATTCCACTCACCTCATAAATAAAGAAATAAATCCCGTCGAAATCATACTTCCAGGAAATTCCCTATATGTAACACCCCGTTTTTCCCCGTACATGATTTATAGGTGTATTGTGTATGTACGATAGGCATATGAAGGGTTCGGGACATGTTCGGGTGTTGAGGTCTTGTATACAAGGAAATGAGTCAGACCACGTTGAACGTCGCGACGCGATAAAGGAGGCCGCGGCGCAGAATTTGACTAAAATCCAGATCAAAAGCTTGATTAAAAATGATCCCAGAACTAGGCAAATGTCGCTGCGCGACATTTAAGGCCGCGGCGCGGCGATACGGGCAAACTGGTACCAGATTCTTGTAATTTTAAATAAGGTTCAAGGGCAATTTGGTCATTTCATGTTTGAGCCAGATTTGAGGCTTTAACCTCATCCATTCATTTCATTTCCTAATTTCATTTTCCTCTCAAAAACTCAAACACCTATTTGATTTCAAAGGGATTTTTGGAAAGGAAGAAACAGGATTTGATCTTTGGCGTAGTTGACAAGTTTGTTCTCCTCGTTCTTGGCTACACGGTGATACTAGTGGTAAGCTCTAACTCTGAATTTCATTTTCGTGTTCATCATTCAAATTTGGGGCTTTTGATTGTATGATTCATAGGTGAAACCCATTTAGTTGTTAATTGGAGATTAACACCAATATTCTGGTTTATTGTTGTTAAAGGCGGGTTTTGGGTTGGTTAATGATGTAACCATGTTTAAGACTTGTAAATGGTGTATAATCACTAGCATTAGTGATTATTGGTGTTTTGAAGACTTTTAGGGTTTTCGTGGTTGACTAATTTTGACTAGAGTCAAAATTAGGGTTTGTTGAGGATTATGACCCGAATGTCGATTCGATGAGATTTGTAAACTTAAAATGGATTAAGTTGAAGTATAAAACCGAGTTAAACATGTTTTGGTGTCAAAACTTGTAAATGATGAGATTTTGACCTTTTGGGTCAAAATTAGGGTTTATGGGCGATTTTGAGAACGATAAGTGTTTAACACTTGTGTTCGGGTTTAATTGGCATATTAGGACTATTTTCACTTGTGTTAGTGATTATTGGTTAGTTTGGGTGCGTTCGGTGTTTGGAAGTGCATTTGGGTCGAAATTGCACTAAGGGTAAATTGGGTTGGTTTGTAAGTCAACCCTAATTGTGTATTGTTGTATTTGTGATAATGGAATAGGTACTTTCCATTGACGAGTCACGGATTACTTGGAAGCATTCATCAATGCGATAAGGTGAGTGTTAATATCCTATATGCATATGTATGTGTAGGATGGGTGCGGGAAGGGTGAAGTGGTTCTCGGTTACAGAGCTCACTTCACATATAGGTGGAATTGATGGACTTGTGTACATGTCCAATTGGCACGGATGTGCGTTTTGGTTGACCACCTTTGGCGAGGTGCACACTTCGTGTGTACATTTTCACATGGGCTTGTGAGTGGAATAATTATATACGTATGTATATGAGTTATTTATTTGTGGGGTATGGGTTGAAGTTCGATGTTGATGATACCATACCCTAGAGTATATTTGTGATGTTGATGAGGGTTTAAAGTTCGTTGTTGACGATACCTCATACGTATGGAATTAAAGTTCGATGTTGACGATGCCATACGATTATTGTAGTGACGTTGATGAGGGTTTAAAGTTTGTTGTTGACGATACCTCATATGTGGGTTTAAAGTTTTGTGTTAACGATACCACATTAATATAGGCGAATGGGATTTAAGTTCGATGTTGACGATACCATTCGTTGGGCTAGCCATGAGATCTTGAGTACTATGGATGTTGTGAACATTGATGTTTGTCGTATTGTTATATATATATTAATGTAATGTTGTGTTGTAGCTAACCCTCCGGGTGTAGCTTATTGGCGTTGTTCACATCGTCGTTGGTGAACTTACACTTTGTTGATATCTTTAGCTTGTTGCTTAGAGATAGTACGGTATGCTTAGTGTAGTTGGCTTATAAATGGATGCTTCGGTATGCGGTATTTGATATTTGTGTGGCGTGTCCATTTTATACATATATATGTATGTAGTATATTATCATTCACTAAGCGTTAGCTTACCCTCTCGTTGTTTACATTTTTATAGGTTGCATGCTTGGCGGCTCGGGTAAGCTTGGGAACTAGAGATCTTGGCTAGGTTGCTTAGGAGATCTTGCTTTTGTACTCTATTAGGATTTGGGTAGCGTAGTCCCAAATCACCATGCTCGATTTTTGTTGGAAACTAAACTAATCGGGTCGTGTATGTCCGTTTGGACAATTAACTAATGTATTAAATGTTTTAAGGTTATTAAGCCTTCTATTGTAACTAAAGGTGTTTATGGAAACACAATTGGGACCTAAAGTATTATTTAACGCGTATTAAAAGGAAAAAAATTTATGGGCCGGTTTTAATACGGGTTGGGTTGTTTCAAGTGGTATCAGAGCATGGTCTAAGGGATTTAGGTGAATTGAGATAGGTGCCTAGACTTAGACTTTTGTGTGCGCTTATTTGTTGCGGGACTTGTAGGATTACGGGTCGGAATAGGTTATAGTTAGTGCCTTGTTTGTAGATGGACTAACGTTTATATTAGTAATGCGGATATTATTAATATATTAATTGTGTTGTGATAATAATTCTCGCGTGTGTTTATATCGCGTAGAATTTTGTTTGTGTTTGCATATATCATCAAGCGAGGCAGTCGTTGTACTAACGAGTTGATACGGCGTGTGTGCGTAATAAGGACTTGCAAACCTTATTACGGGTGCAAATCATGTCTATCAAGTGATGTACGATGAGTGTTTAGCAAGATGGGGCGGTGTTGTGTGTGTGCTTTATACGTTCGTGATCTAATCGCTTTGCATTCCTTAGAATGGTGACGGGAAGTGGGATTGAGACGAATAATGCTGAGTTTAACTCTAGAGTTGCGACCGCCGTTGCGGAGTAAATGAGTACGTTTCGAGAAGAAATGGATAGGAAGTATTCCGAATTTCGGGGTAGTAGTGAAATGGAGCGTTGTCTTAAGAGCTTTATGAGGACTAAACCCCCGATGTATGACGGGAAACCGGATCCTTTGGTAAGCACAACTTGAATCTCAGATGTCGAAGGGTGTTTTCGTAATACTGAATGCCCTCCTGAGAAGAAGACGAGACTCGCTACTAGTTTGTTGCAGGGTAGGGCAAAGGATTGGTTGGATGGTAAGATTGATCTTGTCGGTGGTGAACCGTTTATGGCGTTATCGTGGGACGGGTTTAAGAAGGAATTCTTCGAGGAGTTCCGAACTTCAGCCGATTTGTCAGAAATGCGTAATGAGTTGCGAAATTTGCAATAGGGTTCTATGGATTTGAATACTCTCAAGACGACCTTTATGGCGAAGGCTCGTTTTTGCCTGGAGTATTTGGGGAATGATAATTTGTTGATGCAAGATTTCTATCGAACCTTGAATGATGATTTGAAGAATAAGATTAGCCGGGGCCACGCGAAATCGTTTGCAGAATTATTCACCATGGCTAGAGGTTTCGAGTCGTATACGCGATCAAAGATTGGTGAACCTTCAAGTGAGAGAAGGGTTGTTTTGTATGGTGCTCCGAGTAAGAGGACTAAGGGTCCGAGTGTGAGCACGGGTGGTACGCGGACGGGTATACCGGATTCTAGTGCATCTAGATGTTACAATTGTGGCATGAGGGGTCACAAGTCTTGGGAATGTTTGGTACCAAAGGGTGATGGTATGGTGTGTTTCAATTGCCAAGAAGAAGGACATCGTAAGTCGGAATGTCCCAAGTTAGCGGGGACGGGTGCGGCAAGGAGACGTTAAGGTACGTTTCGTTTTAATAAATATGCCCTTTGATTATTTATTAAGTGCCATTTGAATTTGAGTTGATTAAATGCCTTGTGTTGTTCATATTATTGTTATGGGTGACATTCCTAATGGAAGTACCCAATGGTGACGTTGATTGTCGGGCGAAGGGCGTAAGACTTGGTGCCACCAAGCATTCCTTAGTATTGGGAAATGTTTCTACCAAACCATGGAAATGGGTTTTGGTGTTCGGTCGTTAAGCGCGTGTTCGCTTTTGGGTTGAAGTTGATGAACCATGAGGTTCGTCGGGTGGATTGAATTCCTTGAAATCGAGTGTTGATCTCGATGTATGTTGGTAATGGAGTATATAAGACGCAACATTAGGTGCCCCTTTTATACCTACTAGCGTGGTGTTCGACTCCGATTGTGTTGTGATTACATTGTACTTAGGGTACCGGAGTGAAACCCTTAGGTACATGAGTGACTAGGTGGAAATTGACAAACTAGAGCAATTGGATGATTGCGAGGGTGTGGTTTGTGTAATCGTGGTACACTTTTTGTTCGAAGTGTTAAAGGATTGATTGAAATCCTTCGTGTGCTCAAGGCTGGAGCAAGATATGGTGATGGGTCGTGTGAGCCCAATCGTTTGTAAAGTCTACCTTTGGTAGCATTGTACGGTTGTACGAGTTGTGGATATGGGATGTAGTTCCAAGTGGGGGAGTTACACTCCCGCACGAGGAAGTTTTAGTGTGAGATTTCGGATGATGCTTTTGGTAGATCCGGAAAATGTTGTCGAGACCTGGTTTTGGTCGATTTGTGGTAGATTATAATTTCGGATAAATTGTACTTATGGTTTGGATTTGAATTATCACCGAGGTGGTAATGTGGTAAATCTCGTTGAGAGATAATGGACGTGTTTGGTGAGCAAGGTGAAATCCTTCGGTTAAGGGAGGTGTGTGTCGGATTCTCTTCTAGAGAATTATTGTTTTGTGCCTATGTTTGATATAGGTGGTTCTTGCTCGAGTGTGTGAATGGTTAGTGGTATCCGTTAGGATTCACTATGGCGTAGCAGAGCACGATGTTACGCTACTCGTCGTTCGAGGCCAAAAGGGCGTTGATTGATGAAGCATGACTTTCAGAGTCCGCTGACTTCATCATGGTATTGGTGATTGATGAAGCATGACCTTTAGGGTCCGCTGACTTCATCATGGGAGTATGCGATTGGTGGAGCATGACCTTCGGGGTCCGCTGACTTCATCATGAGCGAGGTGTTATATCGGTGAAGCATGACCGTTGACGGGGTCCGCTGACTTCATCCGGTGTTGAGATTGGTGAAGCATGATCTTCAGGTCCGCTGACTTCATCATGGTAGTGGATCGCGTGTGGTTTCGGATTCACGATGACGCGTGTGGTTTCGGTCAAGAATTAATTCTGATGAGTCTAAAATCTGATGAGTCTCATCAAGAAATAATTCTTGATCCTTTTAGTCCAAGAAGTCGGATAACTTTATTCGACTTAGAGATTTCATTGCTTTTGGATAAGTTTTACTCAAATGAACCAGGATTCGACCCTCTTCACGATCCAAAAGGGAGGCTCAGTCTAAATGAACTCCTCATTATGGAAGATGAAATACGGGATGAATACCCAACTATTTTCAAATATCCGAACTTGTTTGAATATGTTCCAAAAGAGAGACGACACATTAATAACTCAGATCCTCTGTTTACTGGAAATCTGTTAAATCTTAGCAGAAGGTTAGACGTCTATAGAGAATTCGTTAGGCACCTATATTCCTCGGATTTCCTGTTTTTGAAGTTTCAAATAAATCTATTAAAAGAACTGCGTAGTCAAGTGCGTTCTCTTCACAAACTGTTAAAAGAATGTGGGGATGATATTTTTGTCAAGTATCGGGATGCAGAAATCAACCTCAAATTTGATTTAGAGTCATTTGTCAGTTTTCTACCCCATATCGATGATAAGGAATTTCCTCAAATTCATATCAACCGTTATGTCACCGCAATGATTTCTGAATTAGAATTTTGGATTGAAAGTAAAAAACCTAACCCTATTTCAAAACATGGAGATCGAGATTTCTTCTACTTTGATCCAGCCTCATTTCTCATCAAACGATTAATCGAAGTTTTTCCGGATTCAACCGAGGAAAGAATACATCAGAACTTCTTCTCAAAAAGAAAGGAAGTATATTATGAACTCGTGCAAATCCTCACTGTGTCAAAATTTCCATTTACAACTCCGCAAAGAAAGGTTATTCGGGAAATATCTGAAAATCTTAAATTTACTATAGGTGATCCTGACTGTGCGGAAGATCTTTTATTCCAAGACACAGTGTCAAAACTTCTTTTCGAACTTAATTATCGAGAAACTGGACCTAGGGATGGACTTTCAAACATTAAAAAAGTTAGAAGGGCTTTGGTTAAACTTATGGACGAAATCGTAGATTTACAAAAGCGTGAGCGTAAAATGCTAAGTGATTTTGACATATTTTCAGTACATTCCGCTGATTTACTATGGATGGTCAAAGAAGCTTGTCTTTCTTTCTGCGTCATTTCTGGAACTTAGTTGTGGAACCTGTGTAATTTGTGTTATTTATAAAATAAAAGTTTTTATTGTACTCCATCCATTTGTCTTTTCTTTTAAATTTTAGTTTAATTAATAAAAATAACTGGATTAAAATCCGAAGAAAAATTTCATAAATCTTTTATTAATATAATGATAAAATTTAAAATTTAAAAATATTAAAATTCGCGAGTCGGGTCGGGAAAATAAGCCCGTGAGCCATACGGACCTATTTTTCTTCTCCTTTTCTTCTCTTTCTCTTATTTTTCTTCTTTCTTTTTTTCTTTTCTTCTTCCTCCTCCCTGTTTCCTTCGACCGACGGCCCAAGCACACCACTACCATCACCATTTCTTGACCGATTTTAACGATTCAAAGCACTAATCTGACTCTCCCGTGCCTCCTAAACATGTTTCCATCATCAATTTTACATAAAAGGTACTCTTTCACGGTTAAAAATCGAGTTTTTACTCGAAGTCAAATTTTTGACTTTTGAGAAAAATTGTGTTTTATGCCCAATTTTGATTTCCTATATGCTTAGTTAGATAATGTGATTGATATGTGTTAGTTTTTAGGTTCGATTGAGGCATTTTGGTTCGCTTTTAGCTTTTGATTCGTTAGTTTAGGTTTTAGGCTAGAAATTGGTGAAATTTTTGGAATTTGATGTTTTGCTAGCTCATTTAGGCTTAGTAATTCATATACTATGCTTAGAAACTAGTTCTGGAACAATTTAGGATTGTTTGATTGAAAATTGAAGTTTTGATAAAACTATACAAAATTAGGCTTTAGGTTTTTCCTATAGTTAAAGCATTTTTAAAACTTAGGATAAGTTAGAAATTAGCCTAAATTAAGATATCATTGACTTGCAAATGAAATTGGAGCCTAGTCTTTGATTTTTCTTATTTTGTACGTTTTGATCAAAATGAACATTTTTCGATAAAAACGGTCTTAAACCTTGACTTAAGGAAGTTATAGGCAAAGTTTGATGTTTAAAAATATTTAAGGTAATTAAAAATGGTCATTAGAATCATTGTATCATCTTACTTTAATCAAAATTGCTTATTACGACTAACTCACTGTAATTATTATTTTTAGCATTATTTGTTGCAATCACGAGTACGCTTTGAATTTTGCTTAGAAATAAGTTTATAGTAAGATTAGATATTGTTTGCGGTAATTTTGGCTATAATCGACTATAACAGAGATATGAAAAATGCCATTTTTAAAGTCCTCATTTCGAATTTTTTTTCCCGAAAAATATAAGCATTTTTCATTTCTAAGTGTTATTATAAGTGTTATTATTTTGGAACATAACCTACATTATTTGACTCTCGCAGATGGCTAATTATCTACCAGAAGAACACGAGTTGCTCCACTCCATCCACGGGCAAGATAACCTGGCGGATAACGAACCATTCATGAGAAATTGGATAAACAGACAAAAGGGTGCCAACAAGTACATAAACTGGGAGATAATGGAGCAGTGTGGGTGAGCCGATGAGCTGAGACAGATTTTGAGTTTTACGGCACACGAAAAAACAAACAGGGCGTGGCAAAAGCTGTTTGAAATTAATGAACGGGTGTATCAGGAACCGTATGCAGAATTTATGGCAACATGGAGATTCGAAGCAAATGTTGACCAGGAAGAATACAACAGTCATTAATGCATCCATTTCCGCCACCAGAATCAAATGCATCACCTGACTCTTACGCAGTTCGCGATTCATCTAAAACTGTATAAAAGAACACACGTTAATTGATCAGTGTTTAAAAGAGGATACACCATCCTGAACCCAATCGACCATCAAGCTTTCTGGCAAGCCTACACCTCCGACAATGAAGCCTGGAGGTCAAGTAAAAAGGCCTCAAAGTTCACTAACCCCGTTCATCGCATTCTCCACCACCTCATTTCCAAAACTCTTCACCCAAAAACCCAACATGGCAGTGCTGTCACCGTTATTTATATGTGCCAAATGCACGCCATGATTCACAACCAAAATATGCAAGTCGCACACCTTCTAGCTCAAGCTTTTACTAATGAAAGGAATTCCCCGAGAGCAATTGTGCTAGTTTTGGGAGCCGTTGTCACCAAACTCCTTCGCCGGATGCATGTTTTAGGTAGTGTTGAAAGGTTTGGTTATATAAGGGCAACTGAGTCAGAAGAGATAGAGTATAGATTACTGCACACCTGGCAGTACAATCGGATAGAGGATGAGTAGTTGATAGTTGCAGCTAATCCGAAAATCCCAGACTCGGAAGATCGAACAGTGCCTGGGGTGAGAGTTAGAGGATTTAGGCCTGATACAAGGACTAGAGATGGTAGGAGGTGGCGAGGTTCACAGTAACCGCGGGATGAGGATGATCCCACCAAGCAGGGAAGGCCCACTGACACCCGCAGACACTCGTCAGTAGATCAGGGAGATCGACTGCGATTTGAGCCGTACCATTACTATATGGGGGATTTTCCCGGACGAGAGAGGTGGTTCGCTGAAGCTGCTATCTTTCAGAACCTAGATCATTTCACGCACTACACAGGCAGACATCTTAATGTTCCCCCGTATCCTCACGAGTATCCGGTAATGTTCGCCCATACAGACCCAGAGGTGCAGGGCTTAGCCATCAGTATACACCTTCTCCTCCGTCCCAGCATCATTACCACCAGTGCACGGTCATTCCATCTCCTCCAAGGGAACAGAACGCAAAGGCCGAGGATTTGGTCAACAGCATTTTTGGCCGGACCTGTGTCAGCACACACAGAGATACATCCACAGCTGCTCAAACTTCCACATGAGATCAGGCCGAGAGCCGGTATATGGCTGAGGATGTTACGTAAGGTATGGGAGGAATGGGTATGAATCTGAATTGGGGTCGAGATCTGCAAGAAGGGCAGGGTTGGCGTACAGGGCCTATGATTCACACGAGCACCTCATCACTCACGGGACTGATCGCACATTCAGACGAGATTCAGCTCAGGCTATCTTCGGGCATGAACACATCAGAGTTAGCAAGACAGTTCACTACTGATGAGGAGATGACCAATGAGGGGCAATCAGCTTTAAGGGACCCAACGCAGCCCCGCACTAGCATATCTTACTCTCTCCCCTACCATCCAGATCAGCCATGACTTTCCCTATCTCTCTGCTATATTTTATGATTACTTGTGATCTTTTGACACATTTGTACGCCCAATCTTGGGCATAACTACTTTTATCTTTTTGAGTTTGTATGATAATTAGAATAAATTGCATGAATAAAACATCACAAACAAGCGACGATTGAGACCAAACAAGATGGGAGCATGACTTGGAGCAAGGACACACTGAACGAGAATGGCGACAGCACGAGATTAGCAGAAACCATATTGGGCAAACCATCCATACACACCTTGCAAACCATAGGGGAGTACTACGTCTTCACCGCTTTTTCAATAGAATATGCCCAAAATACTATACCACTTTAAAAAAACTAAGTGTGGAATTGGCAACCTCATCAACATAAACTTTTAATAATAAAACACCTCTTTCAAAACCCAATGTGTGGGATACGCCGTGTCCTTAACATTGAGGACAATGTTATTATAAAGTGTGGGATAGAAAATATTGCACATAATGATTCTTGTAAAATACTCAAGTGTTTATAAACTAAATTTTTTAAAATTTAAAAAATTTTCGAGCTATAAAACACCAGGGATTATAAAATTCTATAAATGATCAAAAAATTTTTGTTAAAAAATAGACAAAAGAGTAAAACAAGGTCAAAAACTTTTTGCGAAAAACCAAACCGAATTTTCCAAAGGAGCATTATATAACGAAATGCGCAATTTGACCCATTATAATTGATGTGAGGCACCCCAAATAAGGCCTAACAAGCACTCATTTTTAGTGCTTCACTATATTTTCGTTGAGTGCGCCGCTGTTAGCATCTCTGAATCAGAACTTGCTCTTGATCTACATTTCGGAATCACACCTTTTGGTGAGAATTACTAAGTTAGAAACCTCGGCTTTTCGTGAAGAAAAAACACCCCCATTACATACCTTCATTTCCATTTTCACTCCAAACCACCACAATCCCATCCACCACAACTTATCCATTCCATTCACTTCATAAATAAAGAAATAAAATTCCGACGAAATCATCACTTCCGGGAAATCCTCTATAAAACCGCATTAGAAAAAAATGCGAGCATCTAAGTCAATTATCAAGGAGACCGCCAATAAAAGGAGACCTCGAAGAGAAAATCAAAAGATGCTTGTTACAAAAAAAAAAAGATACTTTGATGAATAACAGTTCTGACAAAAGGAACGGAACTAGAAAGATTTGAGAAAAGAACACCTGGCAGCCAAAAAGAAGGATGCTCATTCCCGACAAATAGCTGAAAGGATCACCAAAACCAATCTTCTAAAGAACTCCTATCTATCAAACCCTTCATATTCCAAAACCTTAAAATCACCATCTCTTCACGATACAAGTGAAATGTCCCGTTCATATTGATTATAAACGTTCCATATTAATTGATTTCGTCGCGAGGTTTTGACCTCTATATGAGATGTTTTTCAAAGACTGCATTCATTTTTTAAAACAAGCATAACCTTTATTTTATCGATAAAGGTTTAAAAAGCATTACGTAGATTATCAAATAATGATAATCTAAAATATACTGTTTACACACGACCATTACATAATAGTTTACAATAAGAATATATTACATCAAAAATAAGTTTCCTGAATGCAGTTTTTACACAATATCATACAAGCATGGACTCCAAATCTTGTCCTTATTTTAGTATGCAACAGCGGAAGCTCTTAATAATCACCTGAGAATAAACATGCTTAAAACGTCAACAAAAATATTGGTGAGTTATAGGTTTAACCTATATATTATTAAATCATAATAATAGACCACAAGATTTCATATTTCAATACATCCCATACATAGAGATAAAAATCATTCATATGGTGAACACCTGGTAACCGACATTAACAAGATGCATATAGAATATCCCCATCATTCCGGGACACCCATCGGACATGATAATTTCGAAGTACTAAAGCATTCCAAATTCCAGAATGGGGCTTGTTGGGCTCGATAGATCTATCTTTAGGATTCGCGTCAATTTGGGGGTCTGTTCCCAAATTCTTAGGCTACCAAGCTAAAAGGGGCATATTCAGGTTCGATCATTCACCCATATAATGTAGTTTCATTTACTTGTGTCTATTTCGTAAAACATTTATAAAGTTGCATGTATTCTCATCCCAAAATATTAGATTTTAAAAGTGGGACTATAACTCACTTTCACAGATTTTTACTTCGTCGGGAAGTAAGACTTGGCCACTGGTCGATTCACGAACCTATAAAAAATATGTACATATATATCAAAGTATGTTCAAAATATATTTACAACACTTTTTAAAACGTTTTAATGTTTTAAGCTTATTAAGTCAGCTGTCCTCGTTAATAACGTACAACTAGTTGTCCATAGTTAGATGTACAGAAATAAATCAATATATATTATCTTGGATCAATCTACGACCCAGTGTATACACGTCTCAGGCTAGATCACAACTCAAAGAATATATATTTTTAGAATCAACCTCAACCCTGTATAGCTAACTCCAACATTACTGCATATAGAGTGTCTATGGTTGTTCCAAATAATATATATACATGGGTCGATATGATATGTCAAAACATTTGCATACGTGTCTATAGTATCCCAAGATTACATAATATGTTAGAATGCATGTATAATACAATATAAGTTAGCTAGGATATGATTTGTATATAATTGTTACAATATTTCCCGTAGCTACAACAATCAAAAAATATCCAATCTTGTTTTACCCATAACTTCTTCGTTTTAAATCCGTTTTGAGTGAATCAAATTGCTATGGTTTCATATTAAACTCTATTTTATGAATCTAAACAGAAAAAATATAGGTTTATAGTCAGAAATATAAGTTACAAGTCATTTTTATAAGAGGTAGTCATTTCAGTCGAAAGAACGACGTCTTGATGACTATTTTGAAAAACATACTTCCACTTTGAGTTTAACCATGATTTTTGGATATAGTTTCATGTTCATAAGAAAAATCATTTTTCCAGAAGAACAACTTTTAAATCAAAGTTTATCATAGTTTTTAATTATCAAACCCAAAACAGCCCGCGGTGTTACTACGACGGCGTTTGTCCGGTTTTACAGTGTTCTTCGTGTTTTCAGGTTTTAAATCATTAAGTTAGCATATCATATAGATATAGAACATGTGTTTAGTTGATTTTAAAAGTCAAGTTAGAAGGATTAACCTTGTTTGCGAACAAGTTTAGAATTAACTAAACTATGTTCTAGTGATTACGTTTTCAAATCTTCGAATAAGATAGTTATTTATATATGAATCGAATGATGTTACGAACATCATTACTACCTCAAGTATAGTAGGTAAACCTACTGGAAATGACAAAAATAATCTTGAGCTTGAATAGATCTTTGATGGCTTGGAAGTTCTTGAAGCAGAATCATGACACGAAAACAATTTCAAGTAAGATTATTACTCGAATCAAGATAGTTTAAAGTTATAGAAATCGAATCAAAGTTTGGATATGAGTATTACCTTGAATAAGAAATATAACCTACTGTAATTAACAAAGGTTTATTGATCTTAGATGATTACTTGGAATGGATTTGCAAGATTAAAAGTAAACTAGCAAACTTAAAAGGATTTTCGAAGTGTTCTTGAAGTGTTCTTCCTATGATGATTATAGCTTGATTCTTGAAGTAATTTTTGATGAAGATGATGATTAGTTTACTGGAAATTTTGTTCCTAAGTGTGTGTGTGTGTGTGTGTGTTTAGAGAGAATTAGAAAGAGAATTGGAAGTGAAATGGATTGATTGGTGAGTGGTGAATAATGAGTGGTGAGTGGGGTTAAAAGGAGCTCTAGTTAGTTGACTAGTTCATGGTAGAAGTTAAATTTGATTAGTCATGCATGACATAATCAAGAGTGGAATCCCATGCTAGTTCCTATTGGTATATACTCATAGTAAGTACGTCTAGCAACTGTGTATAATACGGGTACGAATACTGAATGACTACGAGTAGAATTGTTGATGAAAAATGAATGGAAATGTAATTGTAAGCATTTTTGCAAAGTAGAAGTACTTTGATATGTGTCTTAGTTAACGATCTTATTTAATGTTGTTGAAATCTTAAAATCAAATTTTTAACACATTTTTAATAAAGCGATATTAACCAAGGGCTCTGCCCCTTGGACCCCGCCAGGGGTTGCCACCCCTTGGACCCCGCTATCGGGGGCGCTACTCCCGAACCCCCGTCATAATCAAGATAAGTTTAAACAATTGTGCACTCCACACTTTCCCCAAACTTGTTCGATATTTAACAAGGTTATTTTGGTTAACAATATAATCCCATTACAATTAAATCATATTGGTGACACAAATCACCAACAATGAATATATCTTGATATGATATATATACTTTAAAATGTCGTTACAACGATAATCGTTGCATATATGTCCATATATATATATCAACATATAGTTTTTACAAGTTTTAACGTTTGTGAATCACCGGACAACTTGGGTGGTCAGTTGTCTACATGAAACTCATTTCAAATAATCAAGTCTTAACAAGTTTGATTGCTTAACATGTTGGAAACATTTAATCATACAAATATAGTTTTCATTTAATATATAATCATGGAATAATCATGGAAAAGTTCGGGTCACTACAACAAGCTCAGTCTATAACTGAAAATTTTCTCAAATAAGTGATGGAGATTTGAGTCATGATCAAGCCTATGACGAAGAATGCAAACATGACTGGCTATGAGCGATTTCATTTCTTAGAACTATAGGACACCCGAAACACTTTAGTGAATTGAGTGACCCGAGTGAGATAGCCTCAGTTATGTAACCTCCTCTCATGCTTGCGAAAAAAGGTTTAGGAATAACAAAAAGAATAAAACCAAGTTTTCGCTCCTAGATCTTGCGAAACAAAGATTGCTTGATCACTACGAATAAAACTCCTCGGTGATAAAAGCTCGAAGGTTTGCTTGAGAACAAGCAAAGTTTAATTGTGGGATATTTGAAATAGGCTAAAAAGTCCAATTTTTACCCCCGATATCGAGTCCTAAATCAATAAAGTTCAAAACTTTGTTGGCAAAATGATTGCTTTTTCGATTAAATTTGTATATGGAGTAATTACGAAGATGATGCAAAAAGAATCAAGAGAATCGAAGCTAAAACAAAGATTCTAGAACGAAAACGGTGAAAGACAAGAAATCAAGTTACGATCCAGCAAATCAGCAAGCCAAACGGGCTGCCAAACTGGCTGCCAAACGGACTGCCAAACGGGCTGCCAAATGGCTTGCCAGTATGGCAAACGGCCTACCACACGCCCCAGACAAACGGGCTGGCATGCCAAACGGCCTCACCAAACGGCCCGCCAAACGGCCTGCCAGCCGTTTGCAGGCCATTTTCACTTCTATTTAAAGGCTTTTTTTCATCCATTTTCAACACACCTCTCTTCACTCTCTCACTACAAGACACTTTCTCTCACTAGAGCTTTCAAGGCCTTCTCACCTCTGAGCAAAAATTAAGTACCCGGAGGAGAACGCCGAAGATTGTAATAGGAGCGGTCTAGAGGATGTCAGCACTTGTTATGGTCCAGATATCGTCTGTAAATGGTAAACGCTTTCCTTAATTTAATAAAGTTATCTTGTTACGTTAAGTCACTTTTTCTTACATGCTTATCTATCCGTTGCAAATGTTTATTATGTGTTGAATACTTTATCTGAAACTTATACTATTGTTATGCTGAAACCTTGACGGCTTAGAAGTTTAGTTTACGGATCACCCTTTCCGCATATTCACGTGGCTATAACCTAGTATTAGGACCTGATCAACCCTAGGGTACAAGGTAAGTAGTTATGTGTGCTTAACTTCACAATAGGGATATAGTACGAATGTACGAATAACCATTTATTCGTCAAAGAAGAGCTGCCCAATTAGGTTTTGATTAGAGTAGGCAATATAGAGTTCAGTGAATACTGGCTTGCTCAAAAGCACGATTCGTGTCAGAAGCAACGTTCTTGAGATGTTGTAAGATGATCCGGGGTTGAATAAGTGATCGCAACTAATCCAATTAGCAGTACCTTAGAATATCTAAGATTGCACATCTGTTAATATTAAGACATAGCTTAGTATTAAGTGGTGAAATATTGCTTTAGTTAGACCAACTAGGATTAAGAAAAGCTAAGACTTTCCTTTAGGGATATACCACTTTGTTCATGTACCTAGGATTCTATCCATAAGGTCGTTTAAACCCTCTAAGGTTAACGTTGGTAGTAGGGATATCCGTCTTAGTAAATATCTTCAAAGCCTAAACTCTTAGTGACAAATCAGTTAGGTTCATAGCATAGTTGATTGAGGTTTAGTGTTTATTCTAGAAATTTAAACTCTTCTGATAGTTCTCCATCAGGATTCTATTCTTCATACCTATCTGTCTTTATCTTTATAGTTATATTATAGTATTAGTAATTAATCTTAACCTATCACCACTTGTCACTAGGGTTAACTATTTAGGCACTTTTGTCCCACATTACTGAGCAAACATACAAAAATACGAACCTGAGTTATATTTACCACTTACTCGTTAAAAGAAAGACAAGTAGGTAAGTTATAGCTAGGAAACCCTAGCTAAATATAAATGATAAAACCTTTACTCTCTTTTGGTAGCTAATTCTGACGTATTACGACCTAATGACACCGCACAAATAAAACTATCCGTTTTGGCCATATCAACCATAATCGGCAAACCATTCATACACGCCTTGCGACCATAGGAGAGTACTACGTCTTCACCACTTTTTCAATAGAATATACGCAATATATTAGACCACTTTAAACGCTAAGTGTAGGATTAGAAATCCCATCAACATAAAACTTTTTATAACAAAACGTCTGTTTCAAAACCTAAGTGTGGGATACGCCGCATCCTTAACATTGAGAACAATATTATTTTAAAGTATGGGATAGCAAATATTGCGAATTATGATTCTCGCAAAATCCTCAAGTGTTTGTAAAACTAAATTTTTCACAAAATTTAAAACTTTTCGAGCTATAAAACACTTAGGATTACAAAATTCTATAAATGATCAAAAAGTATTTGTTACAATATAGATAAAAGGGTAAAACAAGGCCAAGACTTTTTGCAAAAACCAAATCAATTTTTCCAAAAGATCATTGCATAATGAAAGGCACAATTCGACCCATTATAATTGCTGTGAGGTACCCCAAATAAGGCCTGATAAGCACTCATTTTTAGTGCTTCACTATATTTCGGTTGAGTGCGCTGAAGTTAGCATTTATGAATCAGAACTTGCTCTTGATCTACATTTCGAAATCACACCTTTTGACGAGAACTACTAAGTTAGAAACCTCGGCTATTCGTGAAGACAAAACACCCCCATCAAATACCTTCATTTCTATTTTCGCACCAAACCACCCAAATTCCATCCACTGCTACCTATTCCACTCACCTCATAAATAAAGAAATAAATCCCGTCGAAATCATACTTCCAGGAAATTCCCTATATGTAACACCCCGTTTTTCCCCGTACATGATTTATAGGTGTATTGTGTATGTACGATAGGCGTATGAAGGGTTCGGGACATGTTCGGGTGTTGAGGTCTTGTATATAAGGAAATGAGTCAGACCACGTTGAACGTCGCGACGCGATAAAGGAGGCCGCGGCGTGGAATTTGACTGAAATCCAGATCAAAAGCTTGATTAAAAATGATCCTAGAACTAGGCAAATGTCGCAGCGCGACATTTAAGGCCGCGGCGCGGCGATACGGGCAAACTGGTACCAGATTCTTGTAATTTTAAATAAGGTTCAAGGGCAATTTGGTCATTTCACGTTTGAGCCAGATTTGAGGCTTTAACCTCATCCATTCATTTCATTTCCTAATTTTATTTTCCTTTTCATTTCATTTTCCTCTCAAAAACTCAAACACCTATTTGATTTCAAAGGGATTTTTGGAAAGGAAGAAACAGGATTTGATCTTTGGCGTAGTTGACAAGTTTGTTCTCCTCGTTCTTGGCTACACGGTGATACTAGTGGTAAGCTCGAACTCCGAATTTCATTTTCGTGTTCATCATTCAAATTTGGGGCTTTTGATTGTATGATTCATAGGTGAAACCCATTTAGTTGTTAATTGGAGATTAACACCAATATTCTGGTTTATTGTTGTTAAAGGCGGGTTTTGGGTTGGTTAATGATGTAACCATGTTTAAGACTTGTAAATGGTGTATAATCACTAGCATTAGTGATTATTGGTGTTTTGAAGACTTTTAGGGTTTTCGTGGTTGACTAATTTTGACTAGAGTCAAAATTAGGGTTTGTTGAGGATTATGACCCGAATGTCGATTCGATGAGGTTTGTAAACTTAAAATGGATTAAGTTGAAGTATAAAACCGAGTTAAACATGTTTTGGTGTCAAAACTTGTAAATGATGAGATTTTGACCTTTTGGGTCAAAATTAGGGTTTATGGGCGATTTTGAGAACGATAAGTGTTTAACGCTTGTGTTCGGGTTTAATTGGCATATTAGGACTATTTTCACTTGTGTTAGTGATTATTGGTTAGTTTGGGCGCGTTCGGTGTTTGGAAGTGCATTTGGGTCGAAATTGCACTAAGGGTAAATTGGGTTGGTTTGTAAGTCAACCCTAATTGTGTATTGTTGTATTTGTGATAATGGAATAGGTACTTTCCATTGACGAGTCGCGGATTACTTGGAAGCATTCATCAAGGCGACAAGGTGAGTGTTAATATCCTATATGCATATGTATGTGTAGGATGGGTGCGGGTCGGGTGAAGTGGTTCTCGGTTATAGAGCTCACTTCACATATAGGTGGAATTGATGGACTTGTGTACATGTCCAATTGGCACGGATGTGCATTTTGGTTGACCACCTTTGGCGAGGTGCACACTTCGTGTGTACATTTTCACTTGGGCTTGTGAGTGGAATAATTATATACGTATGTATATGAGTTATTTATTTGTGGGGTATGGGTTGAAGTTCGATGTTGACGATACCATACCCTAGAGTATATTTGTGATGTTGATGAGGGTTTAAAGTTCATTGTTGATGATACCTCATACGTATGGAATTAAAGTTCGATGTTGACGATGCCATACGATTATTGTAGTGACGTTGATGAGGGTTTAAAGTTCGTTGTTGACGATACCTCATATGTGGGTTTAAAGTTTTGTGTTAACGATACCACATTAATATAGGCGAATGGGATTTAAGTTCGATGTTGACGATACCATTCGTTGGGCTAGCCATGAGATCTTGAGTACTATGGATGTTGTGAACATTGATGTTTGTCGTATTGTTATATATATTAATGTAATGTTGTGTTGTAGCTAACCCTCCGGGTGTAGCTTATTGGCGTTGTTCACATCGTCGTTGGTGAACTTACACTTTGTTGATATCTTTAGCTTGTTGCTTAGAGATAGTACGGTATGCTTAGTGTAGTTGGCTTATAAATGGATGCTTCGGTATGCGGTATTTGATATTTGTGTGGCGTGTCCATTTTATACATATATATGTATGTAGTATATTATCATTCACTAAGCGTTAGCTTACCCTCTCGTTGTTTACATTTTTATAGGTTGCATGCTTGGCTGCTCGGGTAAGCTTGGGAACTAGAGATCTTGGCTAGGTTGCTTAGGAGATCTTGCTTTTGTACTCTATTAGGATTTGGGTAGCGTAGTCCCAAATCACCATGCTCGATTTTTGTTGGAAACTAAACTAATCGGGTCGTGTATGTCCATTTGGACAATTAACTAATGTATTAAATGTTTTAAGGTTATTAAGCCTTCTATTGTAACTAAAGGTGTTTATGGAAACACAATTGGGACCTAAAGTATTATTTAACGCGTATTAAAAGGAAAAATGTTTATGGGCCGGTTTTAATACGGGTTGGGTTGTTTCAAGTGGTATCAGAGCATGGTCTAAGGGATTTAGGTGACTTGAGATAGGTGCCTAGACTTAGACTTTTGTGTGCGCTTATTTGTTGCGGGACTTGTAGGATTACGGGTCGGAATAGGTTATAGTTAGTGCCTTTTTTGTAGGTGGACTAACGTTTATATTAGTAATGCGGATATTATTAATATATTAATTGTGTTGTGATAATAATTCTCGCGTGTGTTTATATCGCGTAGAATTTTGTTTGTGTTTGCATATATCATCAAGCGAGGCAGTCGTTGTACTAACGAGTTGATACGGCGTGTGTGCGTAATAAGGACTTGCAAACCTTATTACGGGTGCAAATCGTGTCTATCAAGTGATGTACGATAAGTGTTTAGCAAGATGGGGCGGTGTTGTGTGTGTGCTTTATACGTTCGTGATCTAATCGCTTTGCATTCCTTAGAATGGCGACGGGAAGTGGGATCGGGACGAATAATGCTGAGTTTAACTCTAGAGTTGCGGCCGCCGTTGCGGAGTAAATGAGTACGTTTCGAGAAGAAATGGATAGGAAGTATTCCGAATTTTGGGGTAGTAGTGAAATGGAGCGTTGTCTTAAGAGCTTCATGAGGACTAAACCCCCGATGTATGACGGGAAACCGGATCCTTTGGTAAGCACAACTTGAATCTCCGATGTCGAAGGGTGTTTTCGTAATACTGAATGCCCTCCTGAGAAGAAGACGAGACTCGCTACTAGTTTGTTGCGGGGTAGGGCAAAGGATTGGTTAGATGGTAAGATTGATCTTGTCGGTGGTGAACCGTTTATGGCGTTATCGTGGGACGGGTTTAAGAAGGAATTCTTCGAGGAGTTCCGAACTTCAGCCGATTTGTCTGAAATGCGTAATGAGTTGCGAAATTTGCAATAGGGTTCTATGGATTTGAATACTCTCAAGACGACCTTTATGGCGAAGGCTCGTTTTTGCCTGGAGTATTTGGGGAATGATAATTTGTTGATGCAAGATTTCTATCGAACCTTGAATGATGATTTGAAGAATAAGATTAGCCGGGGTCACGCGAAATCGTTTGCAGAATTATTCACCATGGCTAGAGGTTTCGAGTCGTATACGCGATCAAAGATTGGTGAACCTTCAAGTGAGAGAAGGGTTGTTTCGTATGGTGCTCCGAGTAAGAGGACTAAGGGTCCGAGTGTGAGCACGGGTGGTACGCGGATGGGTATACCGGATTCTAGTGCGTCTAGATGTTACAATTGTGGCATGAGGGGTCACAAGTCTTGGGAATGTTCGGTACCAAAGGGTGATGGTATGGTGTGTTTCAATTGCCAAGAAGAAGGACATCGTAAGTCGGAATGTCCCAAGTTAGCGGGGACGGGTGCGGCAAGGAGACGTTAAGGTACGTTTCGTTTTAATAAATATGCCCTTTGATTATTTATTAAGTGCCATTTGAATTTGAGTTGATTAAATGCCTTGTGTTGTTCATATTATTGTTATGGGTGACATTCCTAATGGAAGTACCCAATGGTGACGTTGATTGTCGGGCAAAGGGCGTAAGACTTGGTGCCACCAAGCATTCCTTAGTATTGGGAAATGTTTCTACCAAACCATGGAAATGGGTTTTGGTGTTCGGTCGTTAAGCGCGTGTTCGCTTTTGGGTTGAAGTTGATGAACCATGAGGTTCGTCGGGTGGATTGAATTCCTTGAAATCGAGTGTTGATCTCGATGTATGTTGGTAATGGAGTATATAAGATGCAACATTAGGTGCCCCTTTTATACCTACTAGCGTGGTGTTCGACTCCGATTGTGTTGTGGTTACATTGTACTTAGGGTACCGGAGTGAAACCCTTAGGTACATGAGTGACTAGGTGGAAATTGACAAACTAGAGCAATTGGATGATTGCGAGGGTGTGGTTTGTATAATCGTGGTACACTTTTTGTTCGAAGTGTTAAAGGATTGATTGAAATCCTTCGTGTGCTCAAGGCTGGAGCAAGATATGGTGATGGGTCGTGTGAGCCCAATCGTTTGTAAAGTCTACCTTTGGTAGCATTGTACGGTTGTACGAGTTGTAGATATGGGATGTAGTTCCAAGTGGGGGAGTTACACTCCCGCACGAGGAAGTTTTAGTGTGAGATTTCGGATGATGCTTTTGGTAGATCCGGAAAATGTTGTCGAGACCTGGTTTTGGTCGATTTGTGGTAGATTATAATTTCGGATAAATTGTACTTATGGTTTGGATTTGAATTATCACCGAGGTGGTAATGTGGTAAATCTCGTTGAGAGATAATGGACGTGTTTGGTGAGCAAGGTGAAATCCTTCGGTTAAGGGAGGTGTGTGTCGGATTCTCTTCTAGAGAATTATTGTTTTGTGCCTATGTTTGATATAGGTGGTTCTTGCTTGAGTGTGTGAATGGTTAGTGGTATCCGTTAGGATTCACTATGGCGTAGCAGAGCGCGATGTTACGCTACTCGTCGTTCGAGGCCAAAAGGGCGTTGATTGATGAAGCATGACTTTCAGAGTCCGCTGACTTCATCATGGTATTGGTGATTGATGAAGCATGACCTTTAGGGTCCGCTGACTTCATCATGGGAGTATGCGATTGGTGGAGCATGACCTTCAGGGTCCGCTGACTTCATCATGAGCGAGGTGTTATATCGGTGAAGCATGACCGTTGACGGGGTCCGCTGACTTCATCCGGTGTTGAGATTGGTGAAGCATGATCTTCAGGTCCGCTGACTTCATCATGGTAGTGGATCGCGTGTGGTTTCGGATTCACAATAGAAATATATTACATCGACATATGTTTCTTAAATGCAGTTTTTACACAATATCATACAAACATGGACTCCAAATCTTGTCCTTATTTTAGTATGCAACAACGGAAGCTCTTAGTATTCACCTGAGAATAAACATGCTTTAAACGTCAACAAAAATGTTGGTGAGTTATAGGTTTAACCTATATATATATATATATATATATATATATATATATATATATATATATATATATATATATATATATATATATATATATCAAATCGTAACAATAGACCACTAGATTTCATATTTCAATACACATCCCATACATAGAGATAAAAATCATTCATATGGTGAACACCTGGTAACCGACATTAACAAGATGCATATATAAGAATATCCCCATCATTCTGGGACACCCTTCAGATATGATATAAATTTCGAAGTACTAAAGCATCCGGTACTTTGGATGGGGTTTGTTAGGCCCAATAGATATATCTTTAGGATTCACGTCAATTAGGGTGTCTGTTCCCTAATTCTTAGATTACCAGACTTAATAAAAAGGGGCATATTCGATTTCGATAATTCAACCATAGAATGTAGTTTCACGTACTTGTGTCTATTTTGTAAATCATTTATAAAACCTGCATGTATTCTCATCCAAAAAATATTAGATTTTAAAAGTGGGACCATAACTCACTTTCACAGATTTTTACTTCGTCGGGAAGTAAGACTTGGCCACTGGTCGATTCACGAACCTATAACAAATATGTACATATATATCAAAGTATATTCAAAATATATTTACAGCACTTTTAATACATTTTGATGTTTTAAGTTTATTAAGTCAGCTGTCCTCGTTAGTAACCTACAACTAGTTGTCCAACGTTAGATGTACAGAAAAAAATTGATATATATTATCTTGAATCAATCCACGACCCAGTGTATACACGTCTCAGGCTAGATCACAACTCAAAGTATATATATTTTTGGAATCAACCTCAACCATGTATAGCTAACTCCCACATTACTGCATATAGAGTGTCTATGGTTATTCCAAATAATATATACACATGGGTCGATATGATATGTCAAAACATTTGCATACGTGTCTATGGTATCCCAAGATTACATAATATATTAGAATACATGTATAATACAATATAAGTTAGCTAGGATATGATTAATATAGATTTGTTACCAATTTTCACGTTGCTACAACAAGAAAAATTATCCAATCTTGTTTTACCCATAACTTCTTCATTTTAAATCCGTTTTGAGTGAATCAAATTGCTATGGTTTCATATTGAACTCTATTTTATGAATCTAAACAGAAAAAGTATAGGTTTATAGTCGGAAATATAAGTTACAAGTCGTTTTTGTTAAGGTAGTCATTTCAGTCGAAAGAACGACGTCTAGATGACCATTTTAGAAAACATACTTCCACTTTGAGTTTAACCATGATTTTTGGATATAGTTTCATGTTCATAAGAAAAATAATTTTCCTAGAAGAACAACTTTTAAATCAAAGTTTATCATAGTTTTTAATTAACTAACCCAAAACAGCCCGCGTTGTTACTACGACGGCGTATGTCCGGTTTTACAGTGTTCTTCGTGTTTTCAGGTTTTAAATCATTAAGTTAGCATATCATATAGATATAGAACATGTGTTTAGTTGATTTTAAAAGTCAAGTTAGAAGGATTAACTTTTGTTTGCGAACAAGTTTAGAATTAACTAAACTATGTTCTAGTGATTACAAGTTTAAACCTTCGAATAAGATAGCTTTATATGTATGAATCGAATGATGTTATGAACATCATTACTACCTCAAGTTTTCTGGATAAAGCTACTGGAAATGAGAAAAATGGATCTAGCTTCAAAGGATCCTTGGATGGCTTGAAAGTTCTTGAAGCAGAATCATGACACGAAAACAAGTTCAAGTAAGATTTCCACTCGAAATAAGATTGTTATAGTTATAGAAATTGAATCAAACTTTGAATATGAGTATTACATTGTATTAGAAAGATATCTTACTGTAAATAATAAAGATTTCTTGAGGTTGGATGATCACTCTACAAGATTGGAAGTAAGCTAGCAAACTTGGAAGTATTCTTGATTTTATGAAACTAGAACTTGTAGAATTTATGAAGAACACTTAGAACATGAAGATAGAACTTGAGAGAGATTAATTAGATGAAGAAAATTGAAGAATGAAAGTGTTTGTAGGTGTTTTTGGTCATTGGTATATGGATTAGATATAAAGGATTTGTAATTTTGTTTACATGTAAATAAGTCATGAATGATTACTCATATTTTTGTAATTTTATGAGATATTTCATGCTAGTTGCCAAATGATGGTTCTCACATGTGTTAGGTGACTCACATGGGCTGCTAAGAGATGATCATTGGAGTGTATATACCAATAGTACATACATCTTAAAGCTGTGTATTGTACGAGTACGAATACGGGTGCATACGAGTAGAATTGTTGATGAAACTGAACGAGGATGTAATTGTAAGCATTTTTGTTAAGTAGAAGTATTTTGATAAGTGTATTGAAGTCTTTCAAAAGTGTATGAATACATATTAAAACACTACATGTATATACATTTTAACTGAGTCGTTAAGTCATCGTTAGTCGTTACATGTAAGTGTTGTTTTGAAACCTTTAGGTTAACGATCTTGTTAAATATTGTTAACCCATTGTTTATTAAATCAAATGAGATGTTAAATTATTACATTATCATGATATCATGATGTATTAATATATCTTAATATGATATATATACATTAAATGTCGTTACAACGATAATCGTTACATATATGTCTCGTTTCAAAATCATTAAGTTAGTAGTCTTGTTTTTACATATGTAGTTCATTGTTAATATACTTAATGATATGTTTACTTATCATAATATCATGTTAACTATATATATATATATATATATATATATATATATATATATATATATATATATATACATATATCCATATATATGTCATCATATAGTTTTTACAAGTTTTAACGTTCGTGAATCGCCGGTCAACTTGGGTGGTCAATTGTCTATATGAAACCTATTTCAATTAATCAAGTCTTAACAAGTTTGATTGCTTAAAATGTTGGAAACATTTAATCATGTAAATATAAATTTCATTTAATATATAAAAACATGGAAAAGTTCGGGTCACTACAGTACCTACCCGTTAAATAAATTTTGTCCCGAAATTTTAAGCTTTGAAAGTGTTGATGAATATCCTAGAAATAGATGCGGGTATTTATTCTTCATCTGATCTTCACGCTCCCAGGTGAACTCGGGTCCTCTACGAGCATTCCATCAAACCTTAACAATCGGTATCTTGTTTTGTTTAAGTCTCTTAACCTCACGATCCATTATTTCGACGGGTTCTTTAATGAATTGAAGTTTTTCATTGATTTGGATTTCGTCCAACGGAATAGTGAGATCTTCTTTAGCAAATATTTCTTCAAATTCGAGATGTGGAAAGTGTTATGTATATTCGCAAGTTGTTGAGGTAACTCAAGTCGGTAAGCTACTGGTCCGACACGATCAATAATCTTGAATGGTCCAATATACCTTGGATTTAATTTCTCCCGTTTACTAAATCGAACAACACCTTTCCAAGGTGCAACCTTAAGCATGACCATTTCTCCAGTTTCAAATTCTATATCTTTTCTTTTAATGTTGGCGTAGCTCTTTTGTCGACTTTGAGCGGTTTTCAACCGTTGTTGAATTTGGATGATCTTCTCGGTAGTTTCTTGTATTATCTCCGGACCCGTAATCTGTCTATCCCCCACTTCACTCCAACAAATCGGAGACCTACACTTTCTACCATAAAGTACTTCAAACGGCACCATCTCAATGCTTGAATGATAGCTGATGTTGTAGGAAAATTCTGCTAACGGTAGATGTCGATCCCAACTGTTTTCGAAATCAATAACACATGCTCGTAGCATGTCTTCAAGCGTTTGTATCATCCTTTTGCTCTGCCCATCAGTTTGTTGATGATAGGCAGTACTCATGTCTAGACGAGTTCCTAATGCTTGCTGTAATGTCTGCCAGAATCTTGAAATAAATCTGCCATCCCTATCAGAGATAATAGAGATTGGTATTCCATGTCTGGAGACGACTTCCTTCAAATACAGTCGTGCTAACTTCTCCATCTTGTCATCTTCTCTTATTGGCAGGAAGTGTGCTGATTTGGTGAGACGATCAACTATTACCCAAATAGTATCAAAACCACTTGCAGTCCTTGGCAATTTAGTGATGAAATCCATGGTAATGTTTTCCCATTTCCATTCCGGGATTTCAGGTTGTTGTAGTAGACCTGATGGTTTCTGATGTTCAGCTTTGACCTTAGAACACGTCAAACATTCTCCTACATATTTAGCAATATCGGCTTTCATACCTGGCCACCAAAAATGTTTCTTAAGATCCTTGTACATCTTTCCCGTTCCAGGATGTATTGAGTATCTGTTTTTATGAGCTTCTCTAAGTACCATTTCTCTCATATCTCCAAATTTTGGTACCCAAATTCTTTCAGCCCTATACCGGGTTCCGTCTTCCCGAATATTAAGATGCTTCTCCGATCCTTTGGGTATTTCATCCTTTAAATTTTCCTCTTTTACAACTTGATAATGCTAAAAACGAACATATATTTCATAGCATTATTCCTCAAGAAAGACAAGCTTTTAGTTGAAATTGTTCTATTTACAAGTGATATTCGTTTAAATAATAAAAGGTGAAGACAAAAGACAGATTCGACGAATTGAAGACGCAAACGACCAAAAAGCTCAAAAGTACAAAAGACAATTAAAGAGGTTCCAATTATTGATAAGAAACGTCTCGAAATTACAAGAGTACAAGATTCAAAACGCAAAGTACAAGATATTAAATTGTACGCAAGGACGTTCGAAAATCTGGAACCGGGACATGAGTCAACTCTCAACGCTCGACGCAACGGACTAAAAATTACAAGTCAACTATGCACATAAATATAATATAATATATAAATAATTCTTAAAAATTATATATATATTATATTAATATTTAAAACCATCGGCAAGAAAGACTCCAAAAGGGACTGAGCTGTAATTTCAATCTCCGCGACTCGCGGAGTTTGAAGGCCAAAAATGCCGCGAGTCGCGGAGCCCCAAACTTTGAAACTTCCTATAAAGCCAACTGAATTCTGAGCATTTTTCATCATCTTTTTTTCCTTCTTCTCTCAATCTAAACGTATATATTTATATTTATATTATAATTTATATTTTAATTTTAATTATAATTCTAATAATAAGGGTATGTTAGCGAATGTTGTAAGGGTGTAAGTCGAAACTCTGTCCGTGTAACGCTATGCTATTTTTAATCATTGTAAGTTATGTTCAACCTTTTTATATTAATGTCTCGTAGCTAAGTAATTATTATGCTTATTTAATCCGAAGTAATCATGATGTTGGGATAATTACTAAAATTGGGTAATTGGGCTTTGTACCATAATTGGGGTTTGGACAAAAGAACGACACTTGTGGAAATTAGACTACGGGCTATTAATGGGCTTTATATTTGTTTAACTAAATGATAGTTTGTTAATGTTAATATAAAGATTTACAATTGGGCGTCCCTATAAATTACCATATACACTCGATCGGACACGATGGGCGGGGTATTTATATGTACGAATAATCGTTCATTTAACCGGACACTGGAATGGATTAATAGCCACTAGAATTATTAAAATAGGGGTGAAATTATGTACAAGGACACTTGGCATAATTGATAACAAAGTAATAAAACCTTGTTACAGTTTAAGTCCCCAATAAGTTGGAATATTTAACTTCGGGTATAAGAATAATTTGACGAGGACACTCGCACTTTATATTTATGACTGATGGACTGTTATGGACAAAAACCAGACGGACATATTAAATAATCCAGGACAAAGGACAATTAACCCATGGGCAATAAAACTAAAATCAACACGTCAAACATCATGATTACGGAAGTTTAAATAAGCATAATTCTTTTATTTCATATTTAATTTCCTTTATTTTATATTTAATTGCACTTCTAATTATCGCATTTTTATTGTTATTGTATTTAATTGCACTTTTAATTATCGTACTTTTTAATTATCGCAAGTTTATTTTATCGCACTTTTATTATTCGCAATTTCATTATTGTTATTTACTTTACGCTTTAATTTAAGTCTTGTATTTATTTTTAATATTTTACATTTGGTTTTAACTGTGACTAAAGTTTTAAAATCGACAAACCGGTCATTAAACGGTAAAAACCCCCCTTTATAATAATAATATTACTTATATATATATATTTGTATTTTTATAAAAGTAAACTAATATAGCGTTAAGCTTTGTTTAAAAAGATTCCCTGTGGAACGAACCGGACTTACTAAAAACTACACTACTGTACGATTAGGTACACTGCCTATAAGTGTTGTAGCAAGGTTTAAGTATATCCATTCTCTAAATAAATAAATATCTTGTGTAAAATTGTATCGTATTTAATAATATTTCTTGTAAAAATTAATAAGTATTTTATATACACCTCGCGACACATCAAGTTATTTTTGGCGTCGCTGCCGGGGAATACTCTTAAAAGCCGGAAGCGCAACGCTAATATAAAAAAAAAAAAATTTTTTTAGTTTACTTTCATTAAAATTCGTTTTTATAAAAATACGTTTTAAATATTCGAAAATATAAAAAGAAAAACAAAAATATAAATATTTTTAGGAGTTTGATAAATATTTAAGTTTTATAAAGTTTCTTTAGTTTGTAAAAATATAAGTTTTATTTAATTTATTTTATAAATATATTTTATAAATATAAAAAACCGAAAAAAAGTATAAATATATATAAATCTATTTTTTTAGATTGTTATAAAGTATTTTATTTTTATCTTAGTTATTAAAGATAAGTTTTATTTAAATTATATAAATATTTTTAATTAGATATTAAAAACAGAAAATTATAAAACAGAAAATAAAAAAAAAAGAAAAAAAAGAAAAACGCGTCGAATATTTAAACCTGTCAGCTGAATTCTGGAACCCCGCGACTCGCGGGGTTTGCTGCTTTAAATACCGCGACTCGCGGAGTTTCCCTGACACGCTGACAGAACCCTAATTCAGCATTAATTACGGGTAATTATTAATTATTATTATTTAACCCTAATTATTATTATTATTATTATAATTAGTTTTATTATTACTTTTACTTTTTATTTAATTTATGTATTTAGTATTAATTAGTTTAATTAATTTATAAAATTAGTAGTTTTAATAAATAAATAATATAAAAATAATATTTTTATAAAAATTGTACTTTTTACAACTTTTTGTATATTTTTATATTTTATCCCTTTTTAATCGTTTTAGCGTAATATTTGTATTTTTCGCTCATATTTAGTTTTAAACTTAGCTTTTCCCATAGTTATTTTTACTTCTAGATCTTTAGGCTTTGCCGTAAAATCCCTTAAGTGCTTTTTCTTTAGACTAAGATTTAGGTGCTTTAGAATTTTGCGACGCCTTTTTAAGTTTTAGTTTCTTTTTACGTTATTTCCATTTGGGATTTAGTTTTTCCTGTAAGCTTTAATATTTTTAGACGCCTTTTACCTATGTATCAATTATCATTCCAATTAGTAATCTCAATTTGCGATTATAATTTTAAGTTAGTTGTAGTAATAAGGTTAGGTTAGTCAATTGTTTTTAAGTTTTATAAGTTTCTTTTATTTTTTTTCGTCACCTTTTATTTTTCAACCATTTTTCTTTTTCGACCTTTTTCCGACGAACTCTTTTTCTTTCTTATTTCTCGCTATTCTAGTTTTAGGACATAGATTTTTATTCTACTTCTTATCTAAATTTCTTAAAATTACGAAAATTTATTTTAAGTGGTTAAATTGATAGACATCAAAATTTTCTGGTTCGTAGTAATAGTTGGATTTGTACGTGGACCGGGTTATTGGAGCCAAACAGTCATCAATTATATTGAGACCAAACGAATCCTACTCCTCTGCTGCATCTTTTGGCTATTCGAAACGTGGGCAAAATCAGAAAAGTCTATTGATTGGATAACTTATTATAATTTTTCTTTCCTTTTAAAAACTAATAGGATATTCAGTGAATGCACCGAGCAAGACGTTCACCACCTTTTGTACGTTCACCACCTGTAACTAGATCAAGACATTTAGCGAATATTACTGCCGTTGATTTTTCTTTAGAATCGTCATCCAGCCGACCAAGTACTTCAGTTCAAATTTCCGATAATCCATTTTTTGAACCCGACCTCACAATTGAGAATCCGGAGAATATTCAGGAACGATTCGTAGATCCTGAACCACTAAACTTTCCTCCGGAACCACCAATAATTCAAACAGAGATTGTTGAGGAACGAACCATTAAATCAGAATCCTCTAGTGATTCCGATTCAACAAATTCAATTATGGAGAATCTGGAACCTTTAAGTATGGAAGACCGAATGAGAGCTAAACGCACTGGCCAAGGTCACGCAATTACTCATCCAGACATTAATGCGCCAGATTATAAAATCAAAGGACAAATTCTACACATGGTGACTAATCAATGCCAATTTAGTGGTGCGCCGAAGGAAGATCCAAATGAACATTTGCGTACCTTTAATAGGATCTGCACACTATTTAAAATCCGAGAAGTGGAGGATGAACAGATATATCTCATGTTATTTCCCTGGACTTTAAAGGGAGAAGCCAAAGATTGGTTGGAATCGTTACCTGAAGGGGCGATCGATACATGGGATGTTTTAGTTGACAAATTTCTTAAACAATTCTTTCCTGCATCTAAAGCCGTAAGACTTCAAGCAGAAATTGTTACGTTTACACAGAAACCAAATGAAACTCTATATGAGGCATGGACAAGATATGGAAAGTTGTTAAGAGGATGTCCGCAACATGGTTTAGACACCTGTCAAATAGTACAAATATTCTACCAAGGATGCGACATCACTACAAGGAAAGACATAGATATAGCAGCTGGTGGTTCTATTATGAAGAAAACCGAAACTGATGCTTACAAAATTATTGATAACACTGCTTCCCACTCACATGAGTGGCATCAAGAAAAAGATATCGTTAGATCATCTAAAGCAGCTAGAGCCGATTCTAGCCATGACTTAGATTCCATTTCCGCAAAGATAGATGCTGTGGAGAGACGAATGGAAAAGATGACTAAAGATATTCCCTCAATACGAATTAGTTGTGAGCAGTGTGGAGGACCACATTTGACAAAAGATTGTCTCAGTATTGAATTAACAATGGAACAAAGAGAGAATATTTCATACATAAACCAAAGGCCTGGAAATAATTATCAGAATAATTATCAACCGCCAAGACCTATTTACAATCAAAACCAGAATTATAACTGAAATATTCCATACAACAACCAACAAGGTCCTAGCAATCAACAAGTATCCAATAATACTTACAATCAGCAAAGACCTAATTTTCAAAATAAACCACCACAACAAACCGATGATAAAAAGCCGAATTTAGAAGATATGATGACGAAGCTAGTTGAAACTCAAACGCAATTTTTCACATCTCAGAAACAAACCAATGAACAAAATGCTCAAGCATTTAGAAATCAACAAGCTTCTATTCAAAATCTGGAACAAGAAGTAAGTAACCTAGCAAGGTTAATAGGTGAAAGAAAACCGGGAAGTCTACCTAGTGATACAAATGCTAACCCCCGGAATGAAACAGCTAAAGCCATTACCACAAGAAGTGGTACAACACTTAAACCACCTGAAATACCTGTAACTTCTGATGAAGCTATTCCTACTCCACAAGAACCACAACCTGATCAAGATAAGGAAAAAGAACCGGTAGTTGAAAAGGTTAATGAAGATAACACAGTTAAGGCTAAACCTTATGTTAAACCATACCAACCATCACTTCCTTACCCGAGTAAAATGAAGAAAGAGAAACTTGAAGCCGAGCAATCCAAATTCTTGGATATGTTTAAACAGATAAATGTAAATCTTCCTTTCATTGATGTGATTTCAGGAATGCCTAGATATGCTAAATTCTTGAAAGATCTAATCTCAAATAGAAAGAAAATGGAAGAACTCTCGGCTGTTACTATGAATGCTAATTGTTCAGCAGTGCTGTTGAATAAGATACCAGAAAAACTCTCTGATCCAGGAAGTTTCACAATTCCATGTTTTCTGGGTAGTCTTAGTTTAATAGAAGCATTAGCAGACTTCGGTGCTAGTATAAATCTAATGCCGTATTCACTATACGCTAAACTAGACCTTGGAGAATTGAAACCAACCAGAATAAGCATACAACTAGCCGATAGATCAATAAAATATCCTAGAGGGATAATGGAGAACATGCTAGTTAAAGTTGGTACTTTAGTATTTCCAGTAGATTTTGTTGTTCTGGACATGGAAGAAGATTCTCAAGTTCCTCTCATATTAGGAAGACCATTCTTAAACACGGCTAAAGCAATGATAGACGTGTTCGGTAAGAAACTGACCCTAAGTATAAAGAATGAGAGTGTTACCTTTTCAGTTGATAGAGCAAAGCAACAAACACAATCTGCAGATGATACATGTTATTATATTCAAACTATAGATGCACATGCAGAATTATTAGAAGAATTTCCAGAATTACAAGGAACAGGAGAATGTTCTTTAGGAGAAGGTAATGAACCAATTGATGAAGCTGAAATGTTAGCTACACTTATAGCTAATGGATATGAACCAACAACAGAAGAAATTCAAATGCTAAAAGAAGAAGACAGATATCGATACAAATCATCGATAGAAGAACCTCCGAAATTAGAGTTAAAGCCACTTCCAAACCATTTGGAATACGCTTATTTACATGGTGAATCTGAATTACCTGTAATAATATCGTCTTCTTTTACTGAAAATGAGAAATCACAACTCATTTCTGTGTTGAAAGCTCATAAACCAGCCATTGCATGGAAGATTCATGATATTAAAGGAATAAGTCCTTCGTATTGCACACATAAAATCCTTATGGAAGAAGGTCATAAAACGTATGTGCAACGCCAACGAAGACTAAATCCAAATATGCAAGATGTAGTTAAGAAAGAGATTATTAAACTGCTAGAAGCAGGTCTAATTTATCCAATCTCTGATAGTCCATGGGTAAGCCCAGTTCAATGCGTGCCTAAGAAGGGTGGCATGACTGTCATTACAAATGAGAAAAATGAGCTTATTCCTAATAGGACTGTAACAGGATGGCGTGTGTGTATTGATTATAGAAAATTAAATGACGCCACCAGAAAAGATCACTTTCCCTTACCTTTCATTGATCAAATGTTGGAAAGATTAGCCGGAAATAGTTACTATTGTTTTCTAGATGGATTTTCCGGATATTTTCAAATTCCAATAGCACCCGAAGATCAAGAGAAAACCACATTCACGTGCCCTTATGGTACTTTTGCTTACAAACGCATGCCATTTGGACTTTGCAACGCCCCAGCAACCTTTCAAAGGTGTATGATGGCGATTTTTCATGACATGATAGAAGAATGCATGGAAGTTTTCATGGATGACTTTTCAGTCTTCGGTGATACATTTGAATCATGTCTAGTTAATCTGGAACGAATGCTTATTAGATGCGAACAATCAAATCTAGTACTTAATTGGGAGAAATGCCATTTCATGGTTAAAGAAGGCATCGTTCTTGGTCATAAAATTTCAAAAGAAGGAATTGAAGTGGATAGAGCTAAAGTAGATATAATTGCTAAACTTCCACATCCCACCAATGTTAGAGGAGTTAGGAGTTTTCTAGGGCATGCCGGTTTTTACCGACGTTTCATAAAAGATTTTTCTAAAATTGCCACTCCTATGAATAAACTCCTAGAAAAGGATGCTCCATTCATCTTTTCAGATGAGTGTATCAAATCTTTTAATATTCTTAAAGAAAAACTCACTAATGCGCCGATCATGATAACACCAAATTGGAATCTACCATTTGAACTAATGTGCGATGCAAGTGATTTTGCAATGGGAGCCGTTTTAGGACAAAGGATTGAAAAACGATTTCAACCTATATATTATGCTAGTAAGACGTTACAAGGAGCACAAACGAACTATACAACTACTGAAAAAGAACTCCTTGCTATTGTCTTTGCTTTTGACAAATTTCGATCATATCTCGTTCTAGCAAAAACGGTGGTCTATACCGACCATTCTGCTCTTAGATACCTATTTTCAAAACAAGATGCTAAACCAAGATTAATCCGTTGGATCTTACTCTCACAAGAGTTTGATATTGAAATCCGAGATAAAAGAGGAGCAGAAAATCTCGCCGCTGATCATCTTTCTCGTCTTGAAAATCCCGAATTAGAAGTTCTAAATGAATCGGCCATACAAGACAACTTTCCTGATGAATATCTATTGAAGATAGATTATAAAGAAATTCCATGGTTTGCAGACTATGTAAACTATTTAGTTTGTGGATTCCTTGAAAAAGGATTATCGTACCAAAGACGAAAGAAATTCTTCAGTGATATAAAACACTATTTTTGGGAAGATCCACATCTGTTTAAAAGTTGTCCCGATGGAATAATACGCCGATGTGTATTTGGAGACGAAGCTAGTAAAATTTTAAACCATTGTCACACAGGACCAACAGGAGGGCATTATGGGCCTCAACTAACAGCAAGAAAAGTTTATGATGCTGGATTCTATTGGCCTACAATTTACAAAGACGCACACCTTCTTTGCAAATCCTGTGATGCTTGTCAAAGGGCCGGAAAAATAAGTCAACGTGATGAAATGCCACAAAATGTCATCCAAGTATGTGAAGTATTTGACATTTGGGGTATTGACTTTATGGGTCCATTTCCAAAATCTCATAATAATCTATATATACTCGTAGACATTGATTATGTATCTAAATGGGTGGAAGCACAAGCTCTCCCAACTAACAATGCACGAGTTGTAGTCAACTTTTTAAAACGTCTTTTTGCAAGGTTCGGAATACCGAAAGCTTTAATAAGTGATCGGGGTACTCATTTCTGTAATAATCAACTTGAGAAAGTTCTTAAAAGATATGGAGTAACTCATAAAATCTCCACCGCATATCATCCACAAACAAGTGGACAAGTTGAAAATACCAACCGAGCTTTAAAACGTATTCTAGAGAAAACCGTAGGATCAAATCCGAAGGAATGGTCCATTAATTTGGAGGATGCACTCTGGACTTTTAGAACAGCCTACAAAACTCCAATTGGAACCACACCTTTTAGACTTGTTTATGGAAAAGCATGTCATCTTCCAGTAGAAATTGAACACAAAGCATTTTGGGCTTTGAAGACATGTAATCTTGATTTACATGAAGCCGGACGTCTACGATTAAGTCAACTAAACGAATTAGAAGATTAAGACATGAAGCATACGAAAATTCATTAATCTATAAAGAAAGAACAAAGAAATGGCATGATAAAAGAATCAGAAGTTCAAAAGAATTTAAGGAAGGAGACAGAGTTCTTTTTTTCAATTCACGATTCAAGCTATTTCCTGGAAAATTGAAATCAAGATGGTCTGGACCATTCATAGTCAAAAGAGTTTTCCTATACGGGACGATAGAATTAATAAATTCAAATGGGATTGAATTTAAAGTTAATGGTCACAGAGTTAAACACTACATACATAGTCCGATGAAAGTCAACAACGAAGTTAATCACAATTTCGACACCACAGCTAACTAAGTGTGGGGAGAATCAAGTCTTTAAAGGATAATATGTATTTCTGTTAGAGTTAGATTGTCTGTTTTTGTGTAGTTCTCGAAAATGGAACCCGAATGGTCTTTCCCTAGCAGACCCTAAAGAACTAGTCTTCTCCCCCCATTCTGAAATTTTTTTTTTTTAGGAAATGAAGACTGCCTGTGAACTAAACCATGGTCTAATGCTACACGCTTTGATCACTAAACGTAATAATGACACACTACCGAGTGAAATAGTATCAGTAATCAGAGAAAGAATGGACGGAGTTAGAAAAGAATCCAGATGCGAAGATAATAAGTTACCATTTGGTAAAGGAAAATCAAAATCCGCAGCGAAAAGAAGAGCACGACACCTAGAAAGATGTCACAAATGCGGAAAATGGTCACATGGAGGTAAATGTTCAAATAATCAAACCTATTCAAATACCGAATTTGTTACTTTATGCAGAGACGGACCGTTCATATGTTTAGAAGAAAAGACACTGAATGCTCGAGGTTACGCCTATGTAGCTATGGAAAACCAATTAAACTGACTATCTTATGAATGGGATAGATCATATAACTAAGAAATCTATTTCACAGGTATGTCTGTACAGTTTTTTTTTTAGCCTTTTGATAATAAACGCTAATTTGTTCGCTAAAAAGTATTAAATTGGTATTGAATAAAATTAGGTTTGGCGACCGAAATTATTGATATCATTCAAAAAATTTATTACATCACTGCGAAATTTAACGTTTATTCTTAAGGTATAAATATCTTTAATCAATCAACCCAAAATATTTCAAAAATTCGTCATGAGTTAAATTAGGTCTTGGAACCGAAATTACTTTACCGAAAGAGGGGCGCATATTTTTGATAATATTTGATTGATTAAAGTGGGATAAAAAGCCAAAAAGATTTTTAATTTTTTTTTACCATGTTTTTAAAATTAATATATAAATCTTAAATTAATATTGTAAACTTTGTAAAAACAATATATTTAAAATTGTAAATATTTGAAAAATTAATATAAGTTTGGTGTGAATTTATAATATGAATTTTTAAATTAAGTTTGGTGTTAATTTTTAATTTTTAAAATATGAATTTTTAATTTTATGCATTTTAAATTTTAAGTTTGGTGTGAATTTTTAATACTAATTTTGAATTTTATATTTAAGTTGTGTGAATTAAAAACAAAAATTTACTTTATCTCATTAAGTTAAAAATATGATTTTTAAAATTCGTCGTAAGTTGAAGACTAGGTCTTTGAACCGAAATTGCTTTACCCGAGGGAGGGACGAGAACTTTTATTATCATTATTTTTAATCTTATTGAATTAAAGTATGCCAAAAACATTAAAAAACCCAAAAATCTTAGCTTTTAAAACAATCGCTACAAAAAGACAAATTTTAAAATTTTGTCGAGGGACGGACTAGGACATCGATCCGAAACGACCTCGTCCTAAATAACAAGGGAAACAAAATTTTAAAATTAATTACTTAATTGTTTTAATTAGTATAAGATATATATATATAAAAAAAAAAAAAACAAACAAACAAACTCCGCGGCTCGCGGAGTTGGAAGCCTTAAACACCGCGACTCACGGAGGGATGAAATTACAGGGAAAAAAAATAAAACAGCCGAACTGATCAGTCCTAACACACCACAAAGAAAAAAAAACTGCGAAAATAAGCTCGAAAAAACCCGAAAAATACACCCCAAAATCACAATTTTCAACCGTTAATCATCAAATCTTTTACTAAAATCATGTTGAGAAGGATGCTATCAAGGAATTACTCAAGAAAAACGGTAAATTTCTACACCTAAACACCATTTAATCCGAAATTAGTGTTCTTGAGCAATTTTTTCCCCAATTTGATTTTGATGCTTTTTAGTGTAATTAGGCTTAAATTGTTTATGTATTATGCTTGTATAACCTAGATTGATGCTATTTAACATGATTAGAAGCCTTAAACTTCGAATTTTGAGTAATCTAGGGTTTGTGTTCTTGAGCAAATTTGGGGCTTTTTGATATAAACAGGTTATGGCCGATTTTTGTCATGAATTGTTGCTAAATTAAGTAGTGTAACATGTTTAGGTAGTTAAATGATCCAAACTTTGAGCCTAAACGTGATTTTGAGAATTAAAGTGGACTTTTTCAAAGTCTAAAATTCATGAACTTGATTTTTGAGAGATAATGCCATTTGAGACTTGTTTAATTGCTAGTAATGATTATTTTGACATGTTATTTGAGTTAAATACTTATGAACTTGGCGAACATTTTCATATATGCTTATTTGAAAAAGTGTAGATTTGATAAAAATGTGAAAATGAGCTTAAGTTTGATATAAATTGATCATGTCATTGTAATTATTTTGATTGATGATTTTGCTGACACTAATGCATATTTGGATGCACAAAAATTGTGTTTGATGTGTTTTGCAGACTGAAAGGGGTGAATCTTCATCCCAAGCTCGCAATGCTCCTGCTGAGAATGCGGAACAACAGGAGGTGGATAACTACTACAAGCAGGATATACCTCATCCAGTCATGACATTTTCTGATATGCACTTGGAAGAGTTGCACCCGAACCTGAGATTTGACAGACTTTGGATTGATTATCCAAAATACCAAAGGGGTTTGCATACTCTTCATTCTAAGGTTGTTGAGGTACCTAGGGTCATAGAATGGGGACCCTTAGAAGCTGTAGAATTGGCCAGGCCAATTAGGGAATTACTTGTACAGAGGTATGGTAATTCTACTTTTAATGACTGGGTACGTTTATTCACCATGCGTAGACCTGTATATAAAGTATGGTGTGAAGAATTGTTATGTAGTATAGAGTTGAATGATCGGGTAGCTAGTTTAACCGATCGATCTTTTATTAGATTTTTGTTAGGAGGTTCGATGCGCCACATGTCTTTACTAGACATGTCTCAGGCTTTACGTATATATACGCCTGAGGAGTTAGCATCTGCCGATTGTAGAGGGTTGATACTAAACGGTAGAAAGATAGATGAAAATTTTGATACACACGGTGTGTGGAGTCAAATGACAAGCCATCACCGTTTCAAAGGGGGAAATTACTCTTATTTGGATATAGATAGAGCTGAATTAAGAGTGATTCATAGGTTTTTAGCTAATTCGATTACACAAAGAGGTAAGAACAAGGAAAAGGTAAATGAACAGGATTTGTTTTACCATATGTGTATTCGAGACCCACAAAGCGCTGTAAGTATACCTTATTGTGTGGGTTATTATTTATCAGCTATGGTTAGGGGGATGCGACCGCATAGCATAATAGGAGGTGGTATTTTTATTACTTTGATTGGTGAATATCTCGGTGTGGATATAAGTCGGGGGGGATTATTAGTAGAAGAACCAGAACCCCGCGATACTATAGGTTTAAATGTATACCATGGTGCGAAAGTTTTGAAGAGGCGAAATAACGCCGCAGTACAATACCATGGTAGACATCCACAGGTTGAGAGAAACCAACAGCAAGGTAATGTAGGAGGGGGAAATGAGATGCAAGAAATGCAAAGGTTTATAGCTTTACAGGAATACGAAAATGCTAGACAGAGAGCATTTGAAGATTGGCAAGTTCATCAAAACCAAATCATAGCTCATTGCCAACATATAGGTAGAAACTATATTCCTACACCAAAACCCATCTTCCCTCCCTGGTCTATTGAAATGCAACCACCGAATCCTACGTATAACCCTGCCGAAGCATTCTATAACACCTATGGTTATGCTTGGAACCCCTATTGGTACCAGTATCATCCCTAGTCTACTTAGTTTTATTTATTTTGTAATTTGTAATGTTGATACGTTTAATACTTATGTTAATATTGTAATAGTTTTATAATGTTCTAACTTTTATTCTTAGATTTTAATAATTTTTGAATGTGGGATAATATACCAAACTTCAGAAATATGTATATATGTTTGCAGTTTATCTTATGTACACAACAGGGTAAAACAACGCATTTTCAAAGACTGGCATTAAGTTCAGCAAAAGCAACTAATTTTGACGACAAGATGCAAAATATATGTGAAATAACAACAAGACGGAATGAACAAATGATGTGCACCATTTATCATTCAGCAAACAAATGCCAATATTTTTGGAAACTTTGGTAAAATTTAATCATTTTCACACAAATCACCCTCAATAATTTAAATTGTTACTGATTTCTTGCAAATGAGGGCATTGCAAGATCTTAAGTGTGGGAAGGGGATAAATTCTTTCGGATTTTTAAAAATTTTTACTTTATACACTTGGTTATCATTAAAAATACTAGTAAAGCAGTAGTTATATTAGAATCTAGTGCTCTCTGATAATAAAGAACAGCCCTAGTCTTATATACTGACTACCCAATTCTAGTAAAAATTTTCAAAATTTTCAATTAAATGAACTCAAAATCATGTTTATACATATTTATGAACGATAAAACTAGGTTTTAACACCGAAATTATTGTTACCTCGGAAAGGACATAAATTGAGAAACAAACCAAAATGTTAAAATTCATTTAAAATGGAATAGAGGACGATAAAAAGGAAAATAAAAGCCAAGTGTGGGAAAAATTACCAAGTTATCTTAAACATATGCCACATATTTTTGTACAAATAACTGAAAATACTTTTGCTTTGGACTAAACTAAAAAGTTTTACCTGATTTACTATAAGAAAGATGGATCTACACGATGAATCAATTCCATCATCAAAAGGAAGTAAAGTCTTCCGAAAAAAAGAAACGCGCTTCTTGATTTAGGTCAAGAAGTTGTCGTCCAGACCAGCTGTAGGTTGACGAAAAATCTAGAAAAGTCATCACTAAAATCAGCAGGAAATCCACGGACCTCAGCATTAAACAGGGTCGCCAAGTGGTCAGATTTATCCTAACCATGAGAAGGATTTATCTCGTACAATGGGGGGGCACCATGCAAATTAGCTGGATAAGACTAATGAATCAGATCCCCAGAAAGGATAATCTCCTTAAAAGATCAAAAATCAGCTTTTAAGACTGATATTACTCAATCCTTGAGATTGACCTTAAAGATTGAGAATTACAAACTCATGGAATTCAATGATATCTAAACTCGAGCTTGAATGAGAAAATATTTTGATCAAAATTACAAACCGATTTGTTTTCTGAAAACCCTATTTTCAATGCGTTCATTACCATTGAACGTGAAATCCTAGGAATTCACCTGGAATTCATTAGGTCACCTGAACTAAATCGGGTGTCAACCGTAAGAACGGTGGTTGCATAGTGGTCAAAGACAGGAACTTGTGCCAGACCGAAAAATCATAAGGGTGAGCTTTACTATTGCTCCTACCAAGGATAGTAATTGCGTCCGACACGTTATAGACCATAATTAAAAGCATGTCAGGGGACATTGCCTTAACAGTTGCTTGTTCAACGATTTCCTTTACAACCGGATGGTAGTTTACCGAAAGGTAATATACGGGACAAGTAAACTGGACGTGTTGCTTTCCAAATACAAGGTTAGCAAGTGGGTGACACAAAACCATAAGTTTTGAGCTAAAATTTTCAAATCTGAAACCCACCAAACTCACAAAAATATTTTGCAAACACCGGTGAAGGGTTATTCTGGAAAACTTATCTAGGGTAAAAACTAGATTTAATTTTCAAAAGATCAAATGTTTTCATAAAGATCCAATTTCCTTAATGGATCTAAATTTTTATAGTCATGTGGGACTGTAAACCATATCGTTACTACCATTGTTTATACCGCCGTATAGAAATCACTGATGTACAAAGTGTGAAGAATAAAGAAGTGATTCTAGTATTTCAAGACGATATTGCTTGAGGACAAGCAACGCTCAAGTGTGGGAATATTTGATAATGCTAAAAACGAACATATATTTCATAGCATTATTCCTCAAGAAAGACAAGCTTTTAGTTGAAATTGTTCTATTTACAAGTGATATTCGTTTAAATAATAAAAGGTGAAGACAAAAGACAGATTCGACGAATTGAAGATGCAAACGACCAAAAAGCTCAAAAGTACAAAAGACAATCAAAGAGGTTCCAATTATTGATAAGAAACGTCTCGAAATTACAAGAGTACAAGATTCAAAACGCAAAGTACAAGATATTAAATTGTACGCAAGGACGTTCGAAAATCTGGAACCGGGACATGAGTCAACTCTCAACGCTCGACGCAACGGACTGAAAATTACAAGTCAACTATGCACATAAATATAATATAATATATAAATAATTCTTAAAAATTATATATATATATTTTATATTAATATTTAAAACCGTCGGCAAGAAAGACTCCAAAAGGGACTGAGCTGTAATTTCAATCTCCGCGACTCGCGGAGTTTGAAGGCCAAAAATACCGCGAGTCGCGGAGCCCCAAACTTTGAAACTTCCTATAAAGCCAACCGAATTCTGAGCATTTTTCATCATCTTTTTTTCCTTCTTCTCTCAATCTAAACGTATATATTTATATTTATATTATAATTTATATTTTAATTTTAATTATAATTCTAATAATAAGGGTATGTTAGCGAATGTTGTAAGGGTGTAAGTCGAAACTCTGTCCGTGTAACGCTACGCTATTTTTAATCATTGTAAGTTATGTTCAACCTTTTTATATTAATGTCTCGTAGCTAAGTAATTATTATGCTTATTTAATCCGAAGTAATCATGATGTTGGGATAATTACTAAAATTGGGTAATTGGGCTTTGTACCATAATTGGGGTTTGGACAAAAGAACGACACTTGTGGAAATTAGACTATGGGCTATTAATGGGCTTTATATTTGTTTAACTAAATGATAGTTTGTTAATGTTAATATAAAGATTTACAATTGGGCGTCCCTATAAATTACCATATACACTCGATCGGACACGATGGGCGGGGTATTTATATGTACGAATAATCGTTCATTTAACCGGACACGGGAATGGATTAATAGCCACTAGAATTATTAAAACAGGGGTGAAATTATGTACAAGGACACTTGGCATAATTGATAACAAAGTAATAAAACCTTGTTACAGTTTAAGTCCCCAATTAGTTGGAATATTTAACTTCGGGTATAAGAATAATTTGACGAGGACACTCGCACTTTATATTTATGACTGATGGACTGTTATGGACAAAAACCATACGGACATATTAAATAATCCAGGACAAAGGACAATTAACCCATGGGCAATAAAACTAAAATCAACACGTCAAACATCATGATTACAGAAGTTTAAATAAGCATAATTCTTTATTTCATATTTAATTTCCTTTATTTTATATTTAATTGCACTTCAAATTATCGCATTTTTATTGTTATTGTATTTAATTGCACTTTTAATTATCGTACTTTTTAATTATCGCAAGTTTATTTTATCGCACTTTTATTATTCGCAATTTCATTATCGTTATTTACTTTACGCTTTAATATAAGTCTTGTATTTATTTTTAATATTTTACATTTGGTTTTAACTGTGACTAAAGTTTTAAAATCGACAAACCGGTCATTAAACGGTAAAAACCCCCTTTATAATAATAATATTACTTATATATATATATATTTGTATTTTTATAAAAGTAAACTAATATAGCGTTAAGCTTTGTTTAAAAAGATTCCCTGTGGAACGAACCGGACTTACTAAAAACTACACTACTGTACGATTAGGTACACTGCCTATAAGTGTTGTAGCAAGGTTTAAGTATATCCATTCTCTAAATAAATAAATATCTTGTGTAAAATTGTATCGTATTTAATAGTATTTCTTGTAAAAATTAATAAGTATTTTATATACACCTCGCGACACATCAAAACTCCTTGTTTTGCCTCCTTTATTTGAGTAGTAAGGTTAGTGTGAATCATTATATTCATAGATTTTACTCGAATGGGTTCTCTGTCCTTTCTGCTCAAGGCGTCGGCTACCACATTTTTCTTCCCCGGGTGGTAACGAATCTCAAAGCCGTAATCATTCAACAATTCAATCCACCTACGCTGCCTCATATTCAGTTGTTTCTGATTAAATATGTGTTGAAGACTTTTGTGGTCGGTATATATAATACTTTTGACCCCTTATAAGTAGTGCCTCCAAGTCTTTAATGCAAAAACAACCGCGCCTAATTCCAAATCATGCATCGTATAATTTTGCTCGTGAATCTTCAATTGTCTAGACGCATAAGCAATCACCTTCGTCCGTTGCATTAATACACAACCGAGACCTTGCTTTGATGCGTCACAATAAATCACAAAATCATCATTCCCTTCAGGCAATGACAATATAGGTGCCGTAGTTAGCTTTTTCTTCAATAATTGAAACGCCTTCTCTTGTTCATCCTTCCATTCAAATTTCTTCTCTTTATGCGTTAATGCAGTCAAGGGTTTTGCTATTTTGGAGAAATCTTGGATGAATCTTCTGTAGTAACCAGCCAATCCTAAAAATTGACGTATATGCTTGTTTTTGGGGTTTCTCACTTTTCAACGGTTTCGATCTTTGCCGGGTCCACCTGGATACCTTCTTTGTTCACTATGTGACCGAGGAATTGAACTTCTTCCAACCAAAATGCACACTTTGAAAACTTAGCGTACAGTTTTTCTTTCCTCAATACTTCTAGCACTTTTCTCAAATGTTCTTCGTGCTCTTGATCATTCTTTGAGTAAATAAGTATGTGATCGATGAAAATAATGACAAACTTGTCAAGATATGGCCCACACACTCGGTTCATAAGGTCCATGAACACAGCGGGTGCGTTAGTCAATCCAAACGGCATAACCATAAACTCGTAATGACAATAACGCGTCCTAAAAGCAGTTTTTGGAATATCATCCTCCTTTACTCGCATTTGATGATATCCAGAACGTAAATCGATCTTCGAATAAACTGACGAGCCTTGTAGTTGATCAAATAAGTCGTCAATTCTCGGCAGTGGATAACAGTTTTTGATGGTAAGTTTGTTCAACTCTCTGTAGTCAATACACAACCTAAATGTACCATCCTTCTTCTTGACAAACAAAACAAGAGCTCCCCATGGTGATGTGCTTGGTCGAATGAAACTACGTTCTAATAGTTCTTGCAGTTGGCTTTGCAGTTCTTTCATCTCGCTGGGTGCGAGTCTATAAGGAGCACGAGCTATTGGTGCAGCTCCTGGTACAAGATCTATTTGAAATTCAACAGATTGATGTGGAGGTAGTCTCGGTAATTATTTCGGAAATACATCGGGAAATTCTTTTGCGACGGGAACATCATTGATGCTCTTTTCTTCAGTTTGTACTTTCTCGACGTGTGCTAGAACAGCATAGCAACCTTTTCTTATTAGTTTTTGTACCTTCAAATTACTAATAAGATGTAGCTTCGTGTTGCCCTTTTCTTCGTACACCATTAAGGGTTCTCCTTCTTCTCGTACAATGCGAATTGCATTTTTATAACATACGATCTCTGCTTTCACCTTTTTCAGCCAGTCCATGCCAACTATTACATCAAAACTCCCTAACTCTATGGGTATCAAATCAATCTTAAATGTTTCGATACCCAGTTTAATTTCTCGATTCCGGCATATATATAATCTGCTGAAATTAATTTAACGTTTGCTAATTCGAGTAAAAATTTACTATCCAACGGCGTCAATGGACAACTTAATTTAGCACAAAAATCTCTACTCATATAGCTTCTATCCGCACCCGAATCAAATAAAATGTAAGCAAATTTATTGTCAATAAGAAACGTACCCGTAACAAGCTCCGGGTCTTCATGTGCCTCTGCCGCATTAATATTGAAAACTCTTCCACGGCCTTGTCCATTCGTGTTCTCCTGGTTCGGGCAATTTCTAATAATGTGGCCTGGTTTTCCACATTTATAACAAACTACATTGGCATAACTTGCTCCGACACTACTTGCTTCGCCATTACTCGGTTCGACACCATTTGTTCCTTTCGTTCTGTTAACCCCTGGTCCGTAGACCTCACAATTCGCTGCGCTATGACCAATTCTTTTACACTTGTTGCAAAATTTGGTGCAGAACCCCGAGTGATACTTTGCACACCTTTGGCATAGCTGCTTCTGATTGTTGTTGTTGTTGCGGTTGTTATTGTTGTTGGGATGATTGTTGTAGTTGTTGTTGTTGTTGTTATTATTGTTGTTGTTGGGCCGTTTGTTGTAGTTGCGATTGATGTTGCGATTGTTGGGATAGTTGTTGCGATTATTGTTGTAATTACTGCTGTTGTTGTATTGGTGATTCTTATCACCGTTTTCCTCCCACTTTCTTTTGACTTGCTTCACATTGGCCTCTTCAGCCGCCTGTTCTTTAATTCTTTCCTCAATCTGGTTCACTAGTTTGTGAGCCATTCTACATGCCTGTTGTATGGAGGTGGGCTCGTGTGAACTTATATCTTCTTGGATTCTTTCCGGTAATCCTTTCACAAACGCGTCGATATCCTCTTCCTCATCTTCGAATGCTCTCGGACACAATAGGCACAATTCTGTGAATCGTCTTTCGTACGTGGTAATATCAAATCCTTGGGTTCGTAACCCTCTAAGTTCTGTCTTGAGCTTATTGACCTCGGTTCTGGGACGGTACTTCTCGTTCATCAAGTGCTTGAATGCTGACCACGGTAGTGCGTAAGCATCATCTTATCCCACTTGCTCTAGATAGGTATTCCACCATGTTAACGCAGTACCTGTGAAGGTATGCGTAGCGTACTTCACTTTGTCCTCTTCAGTAAACTTACTTATGGCAAACACCGATTTGACCTTCTCGGTCCACCGTTTCAATCAGATCGGTCCTTCGGTTCCATCAAATTCCAAAGGTTTACAGGCAGTGAATTCTTTGTAGGTGCATCCTACACGATTTTTTGCGCCGTTAGCTTCATTGCTAGATTCGGAGTTATTGTTGGTATGTAGCGCAGCCTATACTGCGGCTATGTTTGAAGCAAGAAAGGCACGAAATTCCTCTTCGCTCATATTCAAGGTGTGTCGAGTAGTCGGTGCCATTTCCTTCAAAATAGTCAAATGAAACGAGTTAATCATATAGAATATCAAGAGTAGTCAATAGTATTTCATAGCGTAATATGAACTTATTTATAAAAGCTCTTTCTTCATATTAGCGTTTTATACTCTTTAAATCGGGTAGTACCTACCCGTTAAGTTCATACTTAGTAGCTAACATACCATTTCAACTACTACAATTCTATATGAAAAACTAATCACAAAAAAAAAAAAAAAAATCATATTCAAACCTTTATACAATAACTTGCAAACTTACAATACCGCTTTTTTTACATATATCATGAAATATAGCACATAAAACTTTGATACAAAGTAGTTCCGAAGATAATTCTACTTAATAAATAAGGCGTTTAGCAAAGGCAATAAAGACACGTAATTCATACGTCCAGAAATAAGTCATGCATTCTGGTTTTACTAATACCACTTCCCATCCTTGGTTTTGTGGAACATAACCGTTGTGACCGATAGTAAGACAATGTGTTGTAACGTCGTCAAAAGGATGAAGGTTACGTAATGACCAACAGTCTCGTAATAACCTAAAAACCTCATTTCTTACCCCAATTACCGACTCCGTCACTTGTGGGAATGTTTTGTTTAATAGTTGTAGCCCGATGTTCTTGTTCTCACTTTGGTGAGAAGCGAACATTACTAACCCGTAAGCATAACATGCTTCTTTATGTTGCATGTTAGCCACTTTTTCTAAATCACGAAGTCCTTTATTCGGATATATTGAGTCAAAATAATTTTTTAACCCGTTGCGTAAAATAGCATTTGGGTTCCCCGCAATATATGCGTCAAAGTAAACACATCGTAACTTATGGATTTCCCAATGTGATATCCCCCATCTTTCGAACGAAAGCCTTTTATAAACCAAGGCATTCTTGGAACGTTCTTCGAATGTCTTTCAAACTGATCTCGCCTTAAATAGTTGTGCCGAGGAATTCTGACCGACTCTAGATAAGATTTCATCAATCATGTCTCCGGGTAGGTCTCTTAAAATATTGGGTTGTCTATCCATTTTGTGTTTTTATACTGTAAAATAGACAAGAGTTAGATTCATAAAAAAATACTTATTAATACAAGCAATTTTTACATATATCATAAAGCATAAGCACACTATATTACATATATTACACCACACGAATACAACTATCTTATTCCGACTCACTCGTTTCTTCTTCTTCGGTTTTGGTTCGTTTTGCCAAGTTTCTAGGGATATATGATGTTCCCCTAATACGAGACGTCATTTTCCACATTGGTTTAGAAAAACCTGGTGGTTTAGAGGTTCCCGGGTTATTGTCACAACTTAAGAAATACGGGTGTTGACGATACATATAAAGTTCATCGTGTTTGGAATCAAATTTCTCTATTTTTATGCCCTTTCCCTTATTGTTCTCTTTTGCCTTATTAAATTGTGTTGGGGTAATTTCTATAACATCATCGGAATCCTTGTCGGGATCCGATTCATCAGAGAATTGGTAATCCTCCCAATACTTTGCTTCCTTGGCGGAAACACCATTGACCATAATTAACTTTGGTCGGTTGGTTGAGGATTTTCTTCTACTTAACCGTTTTATTATTTCCCCCACTGGTTCTATTTCTTCTTCTGGTTCCGATTCTTCTTCCAGTTTCGATTCTTCTTCCGGTTCTGACTCTTCTTCCGGTTCCTCTTCGAGAACTTGTGAATCAGTCTACGAATCATTCCAATTTACATTTGACTCTTCATTATTATTAGGTGAGTCAATGGGACTTGTTCTAGAGGTAGACATCTATCACATAATATCAAACACGTTAAGAGATTAACATATCACATAATATTCACATGTTAAAAATATATAGTTTCCAACAAAAATGTTAAGCAATCATTTTTAAAGAAAACACGGTCGAAGTTCAGACTCACTAATGCATCCTAACAAACTCGATAAGACACACTAATGCAAAATTTCTGGTTCTCTAAGACCAACGCTCTGACACCAACTGCAATGTTCCGTTCATATTGATTATAAACGTTCCATATTAATTGATTTCGCTGCGAGGTTTTGACCTCTATATGAGACGTTTTTCAAAGACTGCATTCATTTTTAAAACAACCATAACCTTTATTTTATCAATAAAGGTTTCAAAAGCATTACGTAGATTATCAAATAATGATAATCTAAAATATATTGTTTACACACGACCATTACATAATGGTTTACAATAGAAATATATTACATCGACATATGTTTCTTAAATGCAGTTTTTACACAATATCATACAAACATGGACTCCAAATCTTGTCCTTATTTTAGTATGCAACAGCGGAAGCTCTTAGTATTCACCTGAGAATAAACATGCTTTAAACGTCAACAAAAATGTTGATGAGTTATAGGTTTAACCTATATATATATATATCAAATCGTAACAATAGACCACAAGATTTCATATTTCAATACACATCCCATACATAGAGATAAAAATCATTCATATGGTGAACACCTGGTAACCGACATTAACAAGATGCATATATAAGAATATCCCCATCATTCCGGGACACCCTTCGGATATGATATAAATTTCGAAGTACTAAAGCATCCGGTACTTTGGATGGGGTTTGTTAGGCCCAATAGATCTATCTTTAGGATTCGCGTCAATTAGGGTGTCTGTTCCCTAATTCTTAGATTACCAGACTTAATAAAAAGGGGCATATTCGATTTCGATAATTCAACCATAGAATGTAGTTTCATGTACTTGTGTCTATTTTGTAAATCATTTATAAAACCTGCATGTATTCTCATCCCAAAAATATTAGATTTTAAAAGTGGGACTATAACTCACTTTCACAGATTTTTACTTCGTCGGGAAGTAAAACTTGGCCACTGGTTGATTCACGAACCTATTACAAATATGTACATATATATCAAAGTATATTTAAAATATATTTACAACACTTTTAATACATTTTGATGTTTTAAGTTTATTAAGTCAGCTGTCCTCGTTAGTAACCTACAACTAGTTGTCCAACGTTAGATGTACAGAAAAAAAAAATTGATATATATTATCTTGAATCAATCCACGACCCTGTGTATACATGTCTCAGGCTAGATCACAACTCAAAGTATATATATTTTTGGAATCAACCTCAACCCTGTATAGCTAACTCCCACATTACTGCATATAGAGTGTCTATGGTTGTTCCAAATAATATATACACATGGGTCGATATGATATGTCAAAACATTTGCATACGTGTATATGGTATCCCAAGATTACATAATATATTAGAATACATGTATAATACAATATAAGTTAGCTAGGATATGATTAATATATATTTGTTACCAATTTTCACGTTGCTACAACAAGAAAAATTATCCAATCTTGTTTTACCCATAACTTCTTCATTTTAAATCCGTTTTGAGTGAATCAAATTGCTATGATTTCATATTGAACTCTATTTTATGAACCTAAACAGAAAAAATATAGGTTTATAGTCGAAAATATAAGTTACAAGTCGTTTTTTTAAAGGTAGTCATTTCAGTCGAAAGAACGACGTCTAGATGACCATTTTAGAAAACATACTTCCACTTTGAGTTTAACCATGATTTTTGGATATAGTTTCATGTTCATAAGAAAAATCATTTTCCCAGAAGAATAACTTTTAAATCAAAGTTTATCATAGTTTTTAATTAACTAACCCAAAACAGCCCGCGGTGTTACTACGACGGCGTATGTCCGGTTTTACAGTGTTCTTCGTGTTTTCAGGTTTTAAATCATTAAGTTAGCATATCATATAGATATAGAACATGTGTTTAGTTGATTTTAAATGTCAAGTTAGAAGGATTAACTTTTGTTTGCGAACAAGTTTAGAATTAACTAAACTATGTTCTAGTGATTACAAGTTTAAACCTTCGAATAAGATAGCTTTATATGTATGAATTGAATGATGTTATGAACATCATTACTACCTCAAGTTTTCTGGATAAAGCTACTAGAAATGAAAAAAATGGATCTAGTTTCAAAGGATCCTTGATTGGCTTGAAAGTTCTTGAAGCAGAATCATGACACGAAAATAAGTTCAAGTAAGATTTCCACTCGAAATAAGATTGTTATAGTTATAGAAATTGAATCAAAGTTTGAATATGAGTATTACCTTGTATTAGAAAGATATCTTAATGTAAATAATAAAGATTTCTTGAGGTTGGATGATCACTCTACAAGATTGGAAGTAAGCTAGCAAACTTGGAAGTATTCTTGATTTTATGAAACTAGAACTTGTAGAATTTATGAAGAACACTTAGAACTTGAAGATAGAACTTGAGAGAGATTAATTAGATGAAGAAAATTGAAGAATGAAAGTGTTTGTAGGTGTTTTTGGTCATTGGTATATGGATTAGATATAAAGGATGTGTAATTTTGTTTACATGTAAATAAGTCATGAATGATTACTCATTTTTTGTAATTTTATGAGATATTTCATGCTAGTTTCCAAATGATGGTTCCCACATGTGTTAGGTGACTCACATGGGCTGCTAAGAGCTGATCATTGGAGTGTATATACCAATATTACATACATCTAAAAGATGTGTATTGTACGAGTACGAATACGGGTGCATACGAGTAGAATTGTTGATGAAACTGAACGAGGATGTAATTGTAAGCATTTTTGTTAAGTAGAAATATTTTGATAAGTGTCTTGAAGTCTTTCAAAAGTGTATGAATACATATTAAAACACTACATGTATATACATTTTAACTGAGTCGTTAAGTCATCGTTAGTCGTTACATGTAAGTGTTGTTTTGAAACCTTTAGGTTAACGATCTTGTTAAATGTTGTTAACCCATTATTTATTAAATCAAATGAGATGTTAAATTATTACATTATCATGATATCATGATGTATTAATATATCTTAATATGATATATATACATTAAATGTCGTTACAACGATAATCGTTACATATATGTCTCGTTTCAAAATCATTAAGTTAGTAGTCTTGTTTTTACATATGTAGTTCATTGTTAATATACTTAATGATATGTTTACTTATCATAATATCATGTTAACTCTATATATATATATCCATATATATGTCATTATATAGTTTTTACAAGTTTTAACGTTCGTGAATCGCCGGTCAACTTGGGTGGTCAATTGTCTATATGAAACCTATTTCAATTAATCAAGTCTTAACAAGTTTGATTGCTTAACATGTTGGAAACATTTAATCATGTAAATATCAATTTCATTTAATATATAAAAACATGGAAAAGTTCGGGTCACTACAGGATTCACTAAGGCGCGTGTGTTTTCTGCCAGCCTTCGGGTTGTGTGATCTGTCGGTTGTTTTATACACCGATGGTGGGGTCGTAAGGACCATGATGTTTGATCTATTGGTTGTTTTATACACCAATGGTGGGGTCGTAAGGACCATGTCGTGTGATCTATTGGTTGTTTGATACACCAATGGTGGGGTCGTAAGGACCATGTTGTGGGAACTATCGGTTGTTTATACGCCGATGGTGGGGTCGTGAGGACCATGTTGTATGATTAGTGAGGCGATAGCCGTGTTTCGCTCACATGATGTTACGGGTGTGACGATAGTTGATTTTGTACACCTTGAGATTTGCGTTCCCATAGTCGTTTTGGGCGCTATCGGTTTTAGCCGTTGGATCATGATGTTACGATAGTTGCGTATTGGTCGTATTGCGCACTACAAGGGATGTTTAGTGATTGGTGTTATCCGTAAGGATTCGTTTGGTTCGGTCTTCATCGTTTCGGGTTGTTGACCTTAGGTTTAGACTGGTTGCTTTTAGCGTTGTACTCGGTAAGGGTCCAATAAGGGATTGATATCTTGGTACGAGATTGGTTGAATTTACCGATGTGAGGGATTGAGCAAGTTTTAGTGCCCGGATTGTGGAATTGATAAATCGCGGGTGACGATTTAGTTGTCGAAGGCAATTCATTGGGAAGAATTGCTTAGGAAAGTCGGTTGGGACTTATGTTTGAGGACCGTGAAGTGTGGTCCATTTGGTTAAGTGACGAGGATCACGAGGACGTGATCGAGGCTAAGTGGGGGAGAGTTGTAACACCCCGTTTTTCCCCGTACATGATTTATAGGTGTATTGTGTATGTACGATAGGCGTATGAAGGGTTCGGGACATGTTCGGGTGTTGAGGTCTTGTATGCAAGGAAATGATTCAGACCACGTTGAACGTCGCGGCGCGACAAAGGAGGCCGCGACGCGGCATTTAACTGAAATCCAGATCAGAAGCTTGATTAAAAATGATCCCAGAACTAGGCAAATGTCGCGGCGCGGCATTTAAGGCCGCGGCGCGGCGATACGGGCAAACTGGTACCAGATTCTTGTAATTTTAAATAAGGTTCAAGGGCAATTTGGTCATTTCACGTTTGAGCCAGATTTGAGGCTTTAACCTCATCCATTCATTTCATTTCCTAATTTCATTTTCCTTTTCATTTCATTTTCCTCTCAAAAACTCAAACACCCATTTGATTTCAAAGGGATTTTTGGAAAGGAAGAAACGGGATTTGATCTTTGGCGTAGTTGACAAGTTTGTTCTCCTCGTTCTTGGCTACACGGTGATACTAGTGGTAAGCTCTAACTCCGAATTTCATTTTCGTGTTCATCATTCAAATTTGGGGCTTTTGATAGTATGATTCATAGGTGAAACCCATTTAGTTGTTAATTGGAGATTAACACCAATATTCGGGTTTATTGTTGTTAAAGGCGGGTTTTGGGTTGGTTAATGATTTAACCATGTTTAAGACTTGTAAATGGTGTACAATCACTAGCATTAGTGATTATTGGTGTTTTGGAGACTTTTAGGCTTTTTGTGGTTGACTAATTTTGACTAGAGTCAAAATTAGGGTTTGTTGAGGATTATGACCCGAATGTTGATTCGATGAGGTTTGTAAACTTAAAATGGATTAAGTTGAAGTATAAAACCGAGTTAAACATGTTTTGGTGTCAAAACTTGTAAATGATGAGATTTTGACCTTATGGGTCAAAATTAGGGTTTATGGGTGATTTTGAGAACGATAAGTGTTTAACACTTGTTTTCGGGTTTAATTGGTATATTAGGACCATTTTCACTCGTGTTAGTGATTATTGGTTAGTTTGGGCGCGTTCGGTGTTTGGAAGTGCATTTGGGTCGAAATTGCACTAAGGGTAAATTGGGTTGGTTTGTAAGTCAACCCTAATTGTGTATTGTTGTATTTGTGATAATGGAATAGGTACTTTCCATTGACGAGTCGCGGATTACTTGGAAGCATTCATCAAGGCGACAAGGTGAGTGTTAATATCCTATATGCATATGTATGTGTAGGATGGGTGCGGGTCGGGTGAAGTGGTTCTCGGTTATAGAGCTCACTTCACATATAGGTGGAATTGATGGACTTGTGTACATGTCCAATTGGCACGGATGTGCGTTTTGGTTGACCACCTTTGGCGAGGTGCACACTTCGTGTGTACATTATCACATGGGCTTGTGAGTGGAATAATTATATACGTATGTATATGAGTTATTTATTTGTGGGGTATGGGATGAAGTTCGATGTTGACGATACCATACCCTAGAGTATATTTGTGATGTTGATGAGGGTTTAAAGTTCGTTGTTGACGATACCTCATACATATGGAATTAAAGTTCGATGTTGACGATGCCATACGATTATTGTAGTGACGTTGATGAGGGTTTAAAGTTCGTTGTTGACGATACCTCATATGTGGGTTTAAAGTTCGGTGTTGACGATACCACATTAATATAGGCGAATGGGATTTAAGTTCGATGTTAACGATACCATTCGTTGGGCTAGCCATGAGATCTTGAGTATATGGATGTTGTGAACATCGATGTTTGTCGTATTGTTATATATATTAATGTAATTTTGTGTTGTAGCTAACCCTCCGGGTGTAGCTTATTGGCGTTGTTCACATCGTCGTTGGTGAACTTACACTTTGTTGATATCTTTAGCTTGTTGCTTAGAGATAGTACGGTATGCTTAGTGTAGTTGCCTTATACATGGATGCTTCGGTATGCGGTATTTGATATTTGTGTGGCGTGTCCATTTTATACATATATATGTATGTAGTATATTATCATTCACTAAGTGTTAGCTTACCCTCTCATTGTTTACATTTTTATAGGTTGCATGCTTGGCGGCTCGGGTAAGCTTGGGAACTAGAGATCTTGGCTAGGTTGCTTAGGAGATCTTGCTTTTGTACTCGATTAGGATTTGGGTAGCGTAGTCCCAAATCACTATGCTCGATTTTTGTTGGAAACTAAACTAGTCGGGTCGTGTATGTCCGTTTGGACAATTAACTAATGTATTAAATGTTTTAAGGTTATTAAACCTTCTATTGTAACTAAAGGTGTTTATGGAAACACAATTGGGACCTAAAGTATTATTTAACGCGTATTAAAAGGAAAAAATTTTATGGGCCGGTTTTAATACGGGTTGGGTTGTTTCACTATAAAACCGCATTAGAAAAAATGCGAGCATCCAAGCTAATTATCAAAGAGACCGCCAATAAAAGGAGACCTCGAAGAGAAAAGCAAAAGATGCTTACCATAATATATATATATATATATATATATATATATATATATATATATATATATGTTTTGATGAATAAAGGTTCTGAGAAAAAGAGCGGAACTATAAAGATTCAAGAAAAGAACTCCTCGCAGTCAAAAAGAAGGATGCTCAACCTGAAACTCTCGACAAAAAGCTGAAAGGATTATCAAAAATTGATCCTTAAAAGAACTCCTACCTATCCAACCCTTTACACCCTTTACAAAACCACCATCTCTTCACGATATAAGCTGAGTCTATAACTGAAAATTCTCTCAAACAAGTGATGGAGATTTGAGTCTTGATCAAGCCTATGACAAAGAATGCAAGCATGACTGACTATGAGCACTTAGAACTATAGGTCACCCGAAACACTTTAGTGAATTGAGTGACCCGAGTGTGATAGCCTCAGTTATGTAACCTCCTCTCATGTTTGCGGGGAAAGGGTTCGGGAATAACAAAAAGAATAAAACCAAGTTTTCACTCTCAAGTCTTGCGAAACAGATATCGCTTGATCACTACGAATAAAAATCTTCGGTGTTAAAAGCTCGAAAGTTTACTTGAGGACAAGCAAAGTCTAAGTGTGGGATATTTGATATCGGCTAAAAAGTCACGTTTATACCCCAGATATTGAGTCCAAAAAAGCATAAAGTTCCAAACTTTTTGGGAAAAATAATCGCTTTTTGGTTAAATTTTTAGATTAAGTAATTACGAAGAAGATGCTAAAAGAATCAAGAGAATTGGAGCCAAAACGAAGATTCTAGAGCGAAAAATGTGAAAGATAAGAAATCAAGTTACGATCTAGGAAACAGGCAGGACAAACGGCTTGCCAAATGGCATGCCACTATGGAAAACAACCTGTAAAATGGCCCAGAGAAACGGCCATAAAAAACGGGCTGACTTGCCAAACGGGCCTTGCAAACGGCTTGCCAAACGGCCTGCCAGCCGTTTGCAGGCATTTTTCACTTCTATTTAAAGGCTTTTTGTCATCCATTTTCAACACACATCTCTTCACTCTCTTACTACAATACACTTTCTTTCATTAGAGCTTTCAAGGCCTTCTCACCTCCGAGAGGGAAATTATGTACCCGGAGGCGAACGCCGAAGATTTTAATAGGCGCGGTCTAGAGGATGTCAGCACTTGTAATGATTCAGATCTCATCTGTAAACAGTGAACGCTTTCCTTAATTTAATAAAGTTATCATGTTACTTTAAGTTTCTTTCATCTTGCATGCTTATCTATCCGTTGCAAATGTTTATTACATGATTGAATATCTTATCCGAAACTTACGCTATTGTTATGCTAAAACCTTTATGGTTTAGAAGTCTAATTTACGGATCACCCTTTCCACTTATTCACGTGGTTATAACCTAGTATTAGGATCTGATAAACCCTAGGATACAAGGTAAGTAGTTATGTGTGCTTAACGTCACAATAGAGATATAGTACATACGTACGAATAATCATTTATTCGTCAAAGAAGAGCTGCCCATTTAGGATGTGATTAGAGTAGGCAATATAGAGTTCAGTGAACACTGGCTTGCTCAGAAGCATGATTCGCGTAAGAAACAATGTTCTTGAGATATTGTAAGATAATCCGGAGTTGAGTAAGTGATCGCAAAGGAGAGACCTCTAATCCAATTAGTAGTACCTTAGAGTATCTAAGATTGCACATCTGTTAATGTTAAGGCATGTCTTAGTGTTAAGTGGAGGAATGTTACTGTAGTTAGAACAACTAGGATTAAGAAAAACTGAGACATTCCTTTTAGGATATACCACTTTATTCATGTACCTAGGATTCTATCCATAAGGTCGTTTAAACCCTCTAAGGTTAACGTTGGGAGTAGGGATATCCGTCTTGGCCAGAATCTTCAAAGCCTAAACTCTTAGTTACAAATCGATTAGGTTCATAGCCCGGTTGATTGAGGTTTAGTGTTTATTCTAGGAAGTTAAACTCTCATAATAATCCCCCATCAGTATCCTATTCTTCATACCTATCCCTTTTTTATCTTTCTAGTTTATATTACCTTTAGTTAATCTTAATCTATCACCACTTGTCACTAGGGTTAACTATATAGGCACTTTTGTCTCACATTACTGAACAAACATACAAAAATACGAACCTGAGTTATATTTACCACTTACTCGTTAAAAGAAAGACAAGTAGGTGAACTATAGCTAGGAAACCCAGCTAAATACAAATAATAAAACCACTGCTATCTTTTGGTTACTAATTCTGACGTTTTGCGACCTAACGACACCGCACAAATAAAACCGTCCGTTTTAGTGATATCATTGTAGAGATATCACTCCATTTTCAACTTGTCCCAATATAATTATAGAAATTGGAACGTAAAACTATCCGGACTCGGTGCTTTGTCACTCTCACATGCCCATACCGCCTCTTTAATATCTTCTCTGAAACATCATGATCCAACATATCATTATCTGAGCTGGACAGTCGCCTCTCACCTTGAAGCTGTCAAAAATACCTGTATGAGGATTAACTCCAAATTTTTCTTTATAAAATCCAAAAATGCCATTTTACTCTATTTGGTTCAACTATCCATTCACCTTCCACCATAACACCCTTGATCATTTGAGTTTGTCTTTTTCGCTTCAATATACCATGAAAACATTTCGAATTCTCATCTCCATCCACACACCACTTAAATACAGTCGAGATCTTCTAATCGTCTAAGATCATTAAGTTTTTTCACTAAATTTAACCGCGTTTGTTTTTTCGTATCGATGGCAATGGCACTATCAATCTTAATATCAATGGAGTTAATAATAACATTAAGTTCCCCTTTTCTCCTTTGCTCAGTACTGCGAGTAGTAGCACTACATTATTTAAGCTGCATCTTAAGAAATTTTATCTTTAAATAAAAGAGCAACAAGAATGAGAAGAACCGCATCTAGAGATAGCATTCATAACTGTATCATGAAACCCTTCGCGCTCAAACCAAGAATGATGTACCTTGAAAGGTACGGGACAATAATCCACATTCTCATCGCTAAGAAATATAGGAATATGATCCGAGTATCCATGGTTAAGTCCAGATAATTTAAGATCAGTAAACACATCTGCGACCCTCAAAGAGATCAAATACTGGTCGATCTTACTCATCTTGGTACCTTGTATGTTCATCCATGTATATTTACGGCTGCCTAAGGGAACATCAATGAACCCCGACTCCATGATAAAAGCATTAAAAATAGCAGCTTCATGAACGTTAAATATCGAACCAAACCTATCCAACTCGTCCATAACTTCGTTGAAATCACCAAAAATTACATATAAACCCGGATGACAATCTATAAACATAGACAATCAAGACCAAAGATCAGCTTTATCATTAGTAGCTTGCAGACCATAAACATTCACCATAAAAAGTATGGAACTCGACGTGACCCACATGCCTTTGACAATCACAAACCAATCATCGCACCAAATTTGCTCTCTAAAGAAAGAAGTCGGTTCTCACATTGAGATAATACCACTAGATCTTCCTCTCGCCGTACTACACGCATAATCAAAGTTATAATTTTTTCACGTCGACTTCAATCTAAACAATTCCAAGCAAGTCATCTTCGTTTCTTGCACTCTTAAAAACCGAACCTTATTAGCAAAACATAAATCCCTTATCCATGTACATTTTTCCCTGATGTTAGTTCAAAAATATTGTTGGATAGTGTCTGCATTAGTTAACCATCAAAACCTATATTTGATAAATGAGATTGCCTGAAAATCGTTCACATTCATAACCATCCAAACCCATTCATGTTCCAACCTCAAATAGTCTGCTCTTTTCATTATTCACCGAAGATACTTTGAACGAGATACTATTTCCCACCGACTGAGCACCTGAGTTAGCTTCTTGATCATTACCAAACTTTGAGTAACCTGGAGGTTTCGAAGGACCAGATCCTGAATTACACGATTCTTTTGGCGGTGACTAATTAATTGGTCGTGTCTCATTATCCTCCTTCGCATCACTTGTATCATCCTTATTATTACCATTCGCAATCTCCTTAACATTATCATCAACCAAAGGTTCCACAATTAGAACAGTAGCTTTGAAAGCAACATCAAAAACATCAAGATCTTGTTCCTCTGATGAAACTGACTCGCACGAAGCTAATTCCCCATCCTTCATTAAGAATGAATAATATCCAGTTTCATTCACATGCACAATATAAGAGTTACATTTGATTAAAACGTTGGTCTCATAACAAATCATATTCATCCTTTTTGTAGCAATACACACCTTACCTTGAGACTTTGCTGCATATAAATTAGATTCCATAAACATAACTCTCCCAAAAGACGAAGCAACTTTCATAAACGCATGTTAGCCCCATGCCCCCAAAGGTAAGCCCTTAATCTCAATCCACACCAACCACTCATGAACAACAAAGTTCCGACACAGATTTCGATACCGAATACAAGGAACGAAGAAAATTATTGTTTTGAAAAGCATTGAAAGCCCTTATCGACGAGAAAGTACACCATAACCACATACCACCAAGATATCGAATGATCATATTCTTCAAACCTGCATCACGACATATTCGATGTATATTTGACATGGTGTTGATACTCTATCTTAATCAATAACGAGTCAAAATTCTCAGTAATAGAACTTAACTCAAGCTCTTCCAGGGTAAGTTGAATAGGATTCGCTACACTAGGCATGTTTTTAACAATCTCTTCTCTAACAACAACCGAGTATGAGTTCGATGCCGCTTTCTCTTCCTGTGCCTTACTGTTCATATTCATAGTAGGGATTGCCTCAATTGATGTTTTCACAGGGATCGTATGTCCACCCGTTGTCTCTTTTGGTTTTTCACCACGTTTAGGATTAGCCACCGCTGCATAAACATGATTAATTCCAATCCATAATGATCCCAACTTACGTTCCATTGCTTCATTGTTTTGAAACCTCATAAAACGAACAAACCCAAAGTGTTTCCCAATCCTAGTTGTTTTGCTCGCAACATATGAATCAACTTTTACACACACTTCTACTCTCTCTAGATTCTCTCTCTAGTTTTACTCTCTCACTTTCTCTCTCTAATCAGAGAAAAGTATGAGATTTATGTAATAGTTCGGTGTAGAAGCTAATTTAGCAATGTAACGCTTTGGATCTTTTGAAGAAATACAAGTATTATTCGAAACACAATATTTATAGCTAATATCTATCCTTTATTTTATTAAATTTTCATAATGTTCTTGTCTGATGTTTGTGACTTATTAATATTATAAATGCGTATTTTCATGATGTGCGAGTAATTACTTGATTGTTTGCCATGATATAATAATGTTAGTTAGGGATAATTATCGTTTTGTATTCACTCTCCGTCTATGATTTTAAACCTCGTTATAATCGTCCTTCCACCAATAAACGTGGTTAAAACCTTTATAACGTCAAAAATTACAAAGGTAATTAAGAATCCGTGTTTATACATTGGTCAAGGTATGAACCCATCGGAAATACTATTAAGTAAATAGGGAATTACCATCGGATCAGATCAAGACCTTGCTCAAGAGTATAAGACTCGAGAAAATACTGTACAGTGTTGATGTACTATAGCACCACTTGAGCATGGTTAAGGTTAGAAGCAATGAAACCACTATAAGTGTAGTAAATTATGGAAACTCTATATGAGAAGTACATTCTAGGAAACACTGAGAGTGAATAACTAAGGGATTTATTGGGTAGATTTAAGTAAGGGTTATTTTAAGTCATAAATAGTTAATCAACGCACTACAATACAAACTTAGTTTATAAATCTTTAAGGATGACGGAGAACCATCAGAGGTTCTAGTTTGTATACAAACCCTTAGATTTTACCAAACCATTGACAGAAAAGAATTCGAAACATAATCATAATCAATTTCTTGGGTGATACACTAAGGTGTTAAGAAAGGTTGGATATGATATGTATATGACTGTGCTACTTTATTCGTACGCCCGGTATGCATTGCATCCAAGATGGGCCGATTATCCTTCACTAGATAAGTGTCAGGAGTTGAACATAGTTCATCTGATCATAATCACGATAATCTAGTTCCTCGTGACATGCTAATCGAGAAATCAATTAGTAGGAAACCTAGTGTTACACCAAGGTATATCTATCAAAGGAGTGTCTTGCAAAAATCCCGACACTACGTTATCTTAAATCATGGTGAACCACGTCTTATCTGTCCTTAACTTTAGCATGCTAGCTAGCTTATTATAATTTTATCACTTTAATATCTTAAATATAATCATACAAACAAATCAACCCAACTATAGCCTTTATTTACAAATTGATATTTCGAATAAAGTGGTGTCTAGAATAAACCGGTTGGACTTGGTTGTTGGATTTTTTGAATAGTCACCAATTTATTGGGACCAAAAGAATCCTGCCTATCCACAAAAGGTGTACCTGGCCACTTGTCTTGGATACTAAATTATGTATAAACCCCCATCTTAATCACTAAATTATCTGAATAAGCTCCATTTCAAATTCGACCGCTCAAGGAACGACCCTAGGTGATATTTGCCCTTGCTATTCCATAGGAAGGAAGAATAGATTTAGGCCTAGCACATATAAATTAAATAACTAGCACCCTCTTAAGACTCATTCTGTCTACCTCGTTACACGACAAACGTAACCGACTTTTTGAGAGATATCAGCAGCTAGTTAGATTTTTGTTTTAGTTATACGTGTGTCATTTATTATTCCTCACTTACACAGCTACTTAATGCTTATGATCTTTTGCCGGTAACAATATGTACTGTTACGTTTATAATTTTTTTTTTGGTGACGATATAACTGATTGTTTATGTCTATTAAAATACAGGTGTCACTTGATTATAAATTGATTTGGGCAAGGATATCATTAACTATTTGTTTTCTTTGGTGTAGTACTATATACTATCGAGTTTCAGAAAAGAGGATTACCACATTGTCACTCTCTTCTATGGGTTTCAATGTCGTCTGGAACGGTCTCTTTCTGGCATAGAATATTTCAGCCGAGTTAAGAAGCAATCTATTTAGTAACCCTTAAATTTTTTTACTGTACCCTAAACACGATGTTTATGTAATTGTGTGTGCAGTAGTCTATGTAATAACTTCTATAAACAATTAACAAAAATCGTCTGCCGCAGCATCGCGTGGCTGAACATACGCTTGTTAAGTTTTAAACTTACCTTTAATACATATCGCTAGTGTGAAGATGCGGAATCGTCGTTGTTTAGACCATCTTTAACCATGGCAGACGTGTTGATGGGTAAGGGTGAGGTGCTTTGCTGGCGTGTTGGTAAACTAAAAAATAATGGTGTGACGTGTTGAGTGACGTGTATGGTGATGTGTTAAAATCTGGTTGGAAGTTCGGTGAAAAAGAGGGTAAAAGATAATTAAAATATTTTAAATATCAATAAAATATACCAAAATAATGTTGCACGCCAAGTTTGTATCATGCGATCAAATGAGCACGCCTTGGATTTTGGAGGTGACACTACTGGAAAAAAGACCTTTCCGGACGACACATCCGGAAGATTAATCGTCCCAGAAAGTCTTTCCGGACGACACATCGTCCGGAATTTGTCGTTCAGAAAGGTTCGTCCCGGAAAGTTTTTCTGGACGGCAAGTTTTTTCTCCCGGACGGAAGGTGGGGCCCACATTGACTTTCAACGCTAGCCTTTGTGGACGCTTTTTCCAGACGACCCTTGGGTACGACTTATCGTCCCAAAAGAAATAATATTAAAATAATACTAATTATTTATTATTAATTATTTATTAATAACAGAAAATGAAAAAAAAACCGGACGACTCTACCTGGACGACTAGTCGTCCGGAAAGCCCTCTGCTGTTTCGGGACCAATTCGTTTCTGCTGTTTCCAGCCGTATTCGATACGGCACATTTCAAATATCCAAACCTGCTACATAAATAAGATCATAGTTTCACAAAATGCCACAATAACATTAAAAAAAAATATCCAAACGCGACAATAATTATCCATACATTTTAAAATCCGAAAAAACTACCAAATCAACTAATATCGTTTACAAATCAACTAAACTTAACATAATTGTCTTGAAACAACCTGAAAAACACCCAACAAAATACTTGTCTTCAAACACACCAAACAAATTACAAATCGGCAAATGGATCGTCATACAAATCATCATCATTGTTACGGCTCGGGCGCGGAGTATTGGAATTGGAAGTACCTGTAGGATACCCAAAATTTGGTTGAATATCGGGAGGGACTACAAGATTATTAAAACGAAAGATTTGTTCAATTTGACTTGCCGTGTAGTATGGTTCCATTGGTGGTTGATGGCTCGACCGATAGAAGACGAAGATGCGGAATTACTTGCCGACTTTGGTATCTTTGGCCCCACTCCGCGTTGGTGTCCGGTTCGCTCACCCAAAACTTCATCCATGATATCGGTCTCATCTTTTCCCGGTTGTTCATTTAGCAATTCCTTCATTTGTTTCTACAAGATTAAACAAATATTAATATTATATATATATATATATATATATATATATATATATATATATATATATATATATATATATATATATATATATATATATATATATATATATATATACCATTTGACTTATATTTATATTTATATGTAGTACACCAAAATCTATGAAAATTTATTACTTACGTAGTTCTGTTTTGGTTTGAAAGCGTTAGTCCACGTGGTTCCGTCCTTGGGTTTGTGCAAGAGCTTGTAATTTTTGATAGGACCGAAAGGTTCCGGACTGTGCTTTACCTTATTCGCGTTCTACAAACACAAAAAAAATAACTTAAATGTATATAAATCAAATAACATATTTTCTAACATTTTATCATTTATGTAAAACATTAAAAACAAGGAGGTTTAAGTAATTTACCAAATGTTTAACTATCGATTTGCTTCCATGCAAACTGTGGTATTGGACACAAGAACGGTTTTTTGCATTTTGCTCACAACGCTTTTGGTATTCTTCGTTAAGCATCAAGTCAACAAAAGGATTGCAGATTTCGGCTTCAACGTCCGGTGGTGGGTGGGAAATAATAAAATTAATATCATTAGGAAATTGGTTTACAAGGTTTTTGTAATAACCTTGTTGTTCACTTTTTGTGTTTTTCCATCTATCCCCCGATATCTTGTTAATAACAGCTCGGACTTGTTGTTCTCTCTCCGATTCTAGCCAAGTTTCAATTATAAAGAAATTCTACGAAAAAATAATAGATATATTAGAAGATTGTATATAAGAAATGCATATATATATACATATATATATATATATATATATATATATATATACACACACACACACACACACACACGTATATATATACACACGTATATATATATGAGTATATATATATATATACGTGTATATATATAAACGTGTATATATATACGTGTATATATGTATATACGTGTATATATGTATGTATATGTATATGTATAAGTACTAATTAGTTAAACTTACGCGGATATTAATCCAAACTAATTCTTTTGAAGAACTTGGCACATCCGCCCAACACGCGTAATGTTTCGGGAACTTTGGGGACCTAACAACACTAGCTATCAAATTAACAAACATTGAACTATTAGGGCCTATCGGATTAACGGTTCTCCACGTAAAATCAAAGTCAATCTCGAGTCGTCCTTGAGCATCTCTCAATTTTCGTAAACCTATGTTTTTTGTTTTTCCCCGTTTACCCCTTGCATTAGGTTGGGGATCGTTATCTTGGCCACCGGCCCCAACACCGATCATTAGAAAAATGAGAGCAAAGAAATTCATATGCATAAATACAAATAAAGTGAATAGAACAATGATATATACATATACATTTATACATATATACATATACATTTATACATATATATATATATATATATATATATATATATATATATATATATATATATATATATATATATACTTATACATACATATACATATATATACATATATATAATATATGCATATATATATATATATATATATATATATATATATATATATATATATATATATATATATATATACATTAAACTATAGTTTTTTTAATGACTATATATATATATACATATACATATACATATACATATATATATATACATATATGCATAAATATATACATTAAACTATATTCGTTAAAAAAAACTATAGTTTAATGTATATATTTATGCATATATGTATATATATATGCATATGTATATATATATATATATATATATATATATGCATATGTATATATATATATATATATATATATATATATATATATATATATATATATGTGTGTGTGTGTGTGTGTGTGTGTGTGTGTGTGTGTGTATACATATACATATATTTCATGCGAAAAATTTAAAAAGACATTCATAGAAATAACATTCATAAAAATATTAAACATTTGATTACAACAACAAGCGTTTTTTGATAAATGACAAGAATTACACATCAATAATCATCATCATCGCTAGAGTAAGCTTCATTTTGAGGAATTTGGGGATTTAGCTCATCGTCAGCCACCACATCATCATCATCATCATCATCATCACAAATGTCGTCATCATCATCATCATCATCATCATCATCATCATCATCATCATCTGTAACAACCCAACCCGTATTAAAACTGGCCCATAAATTTTTTTCCTTTTAATACGCTTTAAATAACACTTTAGGTCCTAATTTTTTTTCTATAAACATCTTTAATACAATAGAAGGTTTAATAAACCTTAAAACATTTAATACATTAATTAATTGTCCAAACGGACATACACGACCCGACTAGTTTAATTTCCAACAAAACCGAGCATGGTGATTTGGGACTACGCTACCCAAATCCTAATCGAGTCCAAAAGCAAGATCTTCTAAAGCAACCTAGCCAAGATCTCTAATCCCCATGCTTACCCGAGCCGCCATCACGTGAACCACTAGTATCACCGTGTAGCTAAGAACGAGGAGAACAAACTTGTCAACTATGCCAAGGATCAATTCTCGATTCTTCCTTTCCAAAAATCCCTTTGAATTCAATTGGGTGTTTGACTTTTGAGAGGAAAAATGAAAAGAAAAGGAAAATTAAAAGTGAGAAATGAAATGGGTGGACCAGATTTAAGATCCCCATCTGGCTCAAATGCGAAATGACCAATTTGCCCCTCACTTTACTTAAATATTGCGAAAACAGGGACCAGTCCGCTCACATTGCCGCGCCGCGGCCTTAAACGTCGCGCCGCGAGAATTTCCCTGAACTGGTGCTTTTGTTTACATGCTTTCTGACCCAGATTTACACGAAACGCCGCGCCGCGGCCTCACTTATAGCGCCGCGACACCCTGCACGATCTGATTCATTTTTCTCGCGTACAACTTCAACATACAAATAAGCCTCGAACCTTTTATACGCCTATCTTACATACCCAATTCACCTTTAAATAATATACGGGGAAAAACGGGGTGTTACAACTCTCCCCCACTTAGACTCGATCACGTCCTCGTGATCCTCGTCACTTAACCTAACGGACCACACTTCACGGTTGTGACGACCCGGAAATTTCTGATCAAATTTAAACTTGATCTTTATATGATTTCGATACGATAAGCAAAGTCTGTAATTTTGAAGTCTCAAAAACTTGGAACTGTGTTCTGGTATACGTCTGACCTTTGAAATGTTTATATGGATTCTGTTAACCTGTGACTAATCTCGACGATTCACGAACAATTTTGTAAATAAATGTGTGTGTGTGTATATATATATATATATATATATATATATATATATATATTAATCTGAATCAATAAAAAAATACAATTTAATCATTTGAATGGATATATATATATATAATTGGCATAGATATTATATGTTGACACTTACAATATTTAATTCTATGATGAAATAACATAACAATTTGCATATATAAATATATATTTAGATATATAAACATTTATATTTTTATATATCCATATATAATATAATTAATATTCAAACACATATTACATAATGATATATATTTATATTAAATGATATAAATGTTAATATATGTTAAAATACAATATATATAGTATAATTGTAATGTTACTATAGTAAATGTATTTAAAAGTTAAAAATATAGTTGATATAATAATATTACTATTACTTTCAATATTACTAATATCAATATTAGTATTATTAATATTATCATATATACATATATTTAGATGCAAAGATTAATACATTTAATTTGTTATATTATTATTATTACTAATATCATTACTAGTATTAATATTAATGAATAAGATTCACAATAATATATAGATACAAAAGCATAAATATGTATAATTTATATATATACAGATAAATATAGATATAGATAAATATTAAGATTACTGATATAAATGTAAATACAGATTTACTACTCATAAAATAATATATATATCAATATCAGATCAGATAACAGATTAGTTAAACTGTTTCTATCCACGAATTTCATGGAGGATTCAGTATATATCACTATCCTCCTGTATAGACATTTGTATTTATCTGATAATTGTTTCCTTTACAGCTAATCAATCCAAAATCAGATATCAACCGATTTTCTTTTTATATTTTTATTCAAACTTTTGTACTTGTTGAAGAAAACCCTGTCGACTTTTGTTTTCTTAAATAACCAATCAATTTCAGTGTTAAGAGAACGAATTCGACCTAATACTCATCCACTAAAGCACATATATCTTTTACAAATCCCAATTTAATCAGATTAAATCCAAAAAGAGGAAGAACACCTACGGTTACCCTGTTCTTGAATTTTTTTTAAACAAAACCTCGAATCCTTAAGCCATTTCAAAATATACAAATGCAAAGTTGTTGTAGATCCTTCGTTTAAACTTGCTGCAAAGTTTCAGATGCCAAATTATCGTATTGAATTCAAATTTTGGAAAGTCAAATCTTATTTCAAAAAGTCAACAATTATGTTCTTAGTAAAATTCGAAATTTCTGTGTTGTTTTAAGATAAATTGATGGCTTCAGAAGTTTCCATGAATGATTTACGAAATATTTCGTGTTGGAATTGTGGTCTAAAACTATCTCAAATTCATAATCAAAGTTGGAGTTCCTGTGTGTTCATCGTCGACTGTCTCAGCTTCTTTGTTTTGTTCGGTTTAATTAATTTGAACACCCATTAATTATTTATGTATCAATTTTCAGTCCTAAACAAAATAATTAATTCGATGCTATTCGGTTTTGATCTTTAATTGACTGAGATTTTGAAGAAGATGGAGAAGAAGGAAATAAACAGACAGATAATACGGATTAAATATTATTGTTTTTGTGTTATATCGGAAAATGGGCAGTAGCCCAACTGGTTTTATGAGATGACGGGTATACGGAAAGTCCCGGGTTCAATCCCTATCGGTGACAACTATTTTTTTGACACATATAGACGTAGTTTCCAAAATCAAAAATCTTAATTATTATTATTATTGTTATTTTTATTTACAAATAAATTTTATACATGGATAATATCACAATTTTTATTATTATTAATATTATTAGTATTGGTATTATTATTATTATTATTATTATTATTAAAATTATGAATATTACTAAAATTTATTTTTATTGTTATAATTATAAGTGAGTAAATTATTACTAATATTATTATCATAACTATAATTATTATTATCATCATTAATATTAATATTAAGTTTATTATTATTATTACCACTAATACTATATTAAGTATTATTATTAGTATTATTATTTAGATTATTACTATTAGTATCATTATTACAATTATTATTATTATAAGATTTTTAACATATAATATTATATGTATTATCATTACTATTATTAACATTAATATTTTTTTTATTGTTGTATCGATATTATTAATATTATTTCTATTAATAATATTAAAACAAGTAGATATTATGTATATCTTAATATATATTTAATGTATGACATAATTATATCGGTATTTTGACAAATAATAATATTTTCATTTAAAACATATAAATATATATTTTATCAATTTACTAAATAAACATATAATTTATTAATAAAACAATTATATCATTAATAATAAAATATATATATTTATTCGACTACGATTATATATATTAATGAATATACAAATGATATAGGTTGTGAATCCGAGGCTAACCTTGCATTGTTCAATATCGTCATATGTATTTTTACTACAAAATACATTAGGTGAGTTTCATTTGCTCCCTTTTTAATTGCTTTTGCAATATATATTTTTGGGCTGAGAATATATGCGCTGCTTTTATAAATATTTACGAAATAGACACAAGTACTTAAAATACATTCTACGTTGAGTTGTACCACTGGCATACTTCCCTATAGCTTGGTAACTAGTATTTACATGGGTATTGTAAACGCGAATCCTGTTGATAGATCTATCGGGCCTGACAACCCCAACCGGACTGGACGACCAGTATTCAACGGTTGCACAGTACTTCGTTTTGGTGACTACACTTGGTACGGTGTAGTGAGATTTCATAATAAAGGGAATATGCGACGTTGATTAAATGTTAAGTATGGTTACCAAGTGCTCAACCACTTAGAATATGATTATTAAAAACGTTTATACATATATGAAATCTTGTGGTCTATTAATATATTGAAATGATTGTTATGATAAACCTATGAACTCACCAACCTTTTGGTTGACACTTTTAAGCATGTTTATTCTCAGGTACGAATTAAGTCTTTCGCTGTGCATTTGCTCATTTTAAGGACATTACTTGGAGTCGATCATCGCAATGGGACCAAATGTTGATGACTTCGTCCAGGTGGATAAGGACGGGTTGTTACAGTTGGTATCAGAGCGGTGGTCTTAGCGAACCAGGTCTTGCATTAGAGTGTCTAACTGATAGTTGTTTAGATGCATTAGTGAGTCTGGACTTCGACCGTGTCTGAATGTCAAAAGTTTTGCTTATCATTTCGTGTCAAAAATTACCTGCTTATCATCCTTAAAGTCTAGACACATCTTACTGCATTGATTGCATGAATAGTGTATAGACAAAAATTCATATCTTAGCGTATCTATTACGGTAAACTTTGCCTGATATCTTCCGTAAATTTCTCCGTAATTTAAGGGATCCTGGTACTATATGTATCTAGGCATATTATGCATTGAGAATATCATCCAACTATCATTTGCTGTCACTAAGCTTTTCATACCAAAAATCTTTTCTGTGATCGCTTACGATGGCCTCTACGAATCGACCAAGTTCTTCTGACTCCGAAGATAGCGTGATGGGAGCACACCAACCGATCAACTACAGTGATTTCTTTAGAAATTGGGGATGGGTTCGCGAAATACTTACCCTATGGAGAAATGAAGAAGGTACTCCATATCACGAGCCGAACTTACTGATAATGCTAAAAACGAACATATATTTCATAGCATTATTCCTCAAGAAAGACAAGCTTTTAGTTGCAATTGTTCTATTTACAAGTGATATTCGTTTAAATAATAAAAGGTGAAGACAAAAGACAGATTCGACGAATTGAAGACGCAAACGACCAAAAAGCTCAAAAGAACAAAATACAATCAAAAAGGTTCCAATTATTGATAAGAAACGTCTCGAAATCACAAGAGTACAAGATTCAAAACGCAAAGTACAAGATATTAAATTATACGCGAGGACGTTCGAAAATCCGGAACCGGGACTAGAGTCAACTCTTAACGCTCGACGCAACGGACTAAAAATTACAAGTTAACTATGTATATAAATATAATATAATATATAATTAATTATATTAATTATATATATATTATATATATATATTAAAAACTGTCGGCAGCCAGAAACTCCAAGGGAGTAAATTGAAAATACCTCTCCGCGACTCGCGGAGTTTAAAGGGGTTTTTGCCGCGAGTCGCGGAGCCCCAAAAATCATTCCTGGCTATAAATCAACCCGAATTCTGATCAAAATCAACATCTTTTTTCTCAATCTCTCTCTCAATATATACGTAATATATTTATATTTATAATTTATATTTTAATTTTAATTATAATTCTAATAATAAGGGTATGTTAGCGAATGTTGTAAGGGTGTAAGTCGAAATTCTGTCCGTGTAACGCTACGCTATTTTTAATCATTGTAAGTTATGTTCAACCTTTTTATATTAATGTCTCGTAGCTAAGTTATTATTATGCTTATTTAAAACGAAGTAATCATGATGTTGGGCTAATTACTAAAATTGGGTAATTGGGCTTTGTACCATAATTGGGGTTTGGACAAAAGAACGACACTTGTGGAAACTAGACTATGGGCTATTAATGGGCTTTATATTTGTTTAACTAAATGAAAGTTTGTTAATGTTAATATAAAGATTTACAATTGGGCGTCCCTATAAACTACCATATACACTCGATCGGACACGATGGGCGGGGTATTTATATGTACGAATAATCGTTCATTTAACCGGACACGGGAATGGATTAATAGCCACTAGAATAATTAAAACAGGGGTGAAATTACATTCAAGGGTAATTGGTGTAATTGTTAACAAAGTAGTAAAACCTTGGTTTACACGCAGTCGATAACCTGGTGTATTCATTAAACAAAGTATTAAAACCTTGTTACAATTCGAATCCCCAATTAGTTGGAATATTTATCTTCGGGTATAATAATAATTTGACAAGGACACTTGCAATTTATATTTATGACTGATGGACTGTTATGGACAAAAACCAGACGGACATATTGAATAATCCAGGACAAAGGACAATTAACCCATGGGCATAAAACTAAAATCAACACGTCAAACATCATGATTACGGAAGTTTAAATAAGCATAATTCTTTTATTTCATATTTAATTTCCTTTATTTTATATTTAATTGCACTTCTAATTATCGCACTTTTATTTATTGTTATTTTATTTAATCGCACTTTTAATTATCGTACTTTTTAATTATCGCAATTTAATTTTATCGCATTTTTATTATTCGCAATTTCATTATCGTTATTTACTTTACGCTTTAATTTAAAGTCTTGTATTTATTTAATATTTTACATTAGGTTTTAACTGCGACTAAAGTTTTAAAATCGACAAACCGGTCATTAAACGGTAAAAACCCCCCTTTATAATAATAATATTACTTATATATATATTTGTATTTTTATAAAAGTAAACTAATATAGCGTTGAGCTTTGTTTAAAGATCTCCCTGTGGAACGAACCGGACTTACTAAAAACTACACTACTGTACGATTAGGTACACTGCCTATAAGTGTTGTAGCAAGGTTTAAGTATATCCATTCTATAAATAAATAAATATCTTGTGTAAAATTGTATCGTATTTAATAGTATTTTCTGCGTAAAATATAAGCTATTTTATATACACCTCGTTCGACATCAAGTATTTTTGGCGCCGCTGCCGGGGACAACATCTTAAAAGCCGGAAGCGCAACGCTAATAAAAAAAAAAAAAAAAAGATTTTTATTTACTTTTATTAAAAGTCGTTTTTGTAAAAATTACGTTTTAATCATTCAAAAATATAAAAAGAAAAACAAAAATATAAGTATTTTTAGGATTTTGTTAAATATTTAAGTTTTATAAGTTTCTTTATCTTTATTTTAATTTATAAAAATATGAATTTTATTAAAAATCGTTTATTTAAATTAAAAACAGAAAACAGAAAATAATAAAAAAAAAAAAAATAAAGAAAACGCGTAAAAAGTACTACCTGTCAACTGAATTCCTGAACCCCGCGACTCGCGGGGTTTTCCTCTTTATTCACCGCAACTCGCGGAGGGCCTCTGACACTCGGACAAAAACCCTAATCACGGGTTATTATTTATTATTATTATTATTATTATTAATTTTAGTTTTATTTTTACTTTTTACTTTATATATGTATTTAGTTTAATTAGTTTTATTAAAATTGTAAAATTAGTAGTTTTTATTAAATAAATAACATAAAAATAATATTTTTTATAAAAATTGTACTTTTTACAACTTTTTGTATATTTTTATATTTTGTACCTTTTTAATCGTTGTAGCGTAACTTTTGTATTTTTAGCTCATAATTAATTTTAAACTTAGTTTTTGCTATAGTTATTTTTACTCCTAGATTTTTAGGCTTTGCCGTAGAATTCCTTAAGTGCTTTTTCTTTAGACTAAGAATTAGGTGCTTTAGAATTTTGCGAGGCCTTTTTAAGTTTTAGTTTCTTTTTAAGTTATTTCCATTTGGGATTTAGTTTTTCCTGTAAGCTTTAATATTTTTAGACCTTTTACTATGTACCAATTATCATTCCAATTAGTAATTTCAATTTGCGATTATAATTTTAAGTTAGTTGTAGTAATAAGGTTAAATTAGTTAAGTATTTTTAAGTTTTGATAAGTTTCTTTTATTTTTCCGTCACCTTTTATTTTTCAACCATTTTTTCTTTTTCGACATTTTTCGACGCGCAATCTTTTTCTCTCTTATTTCTCGCCATTCTAGTTTTAGGACTTAGAATTTTATTCTACTTCTTATCTAAATTTCTTAAAATTACGAAAATTTATTTTAAGTGGTTAAATTGATAGACATCAAAATTTTCTGGTTCGTAGTAATAGTTGGATTTGTACGTGGACCGGGTTATTGGAGCCAAACAGTCCTCAATTATATTGAGACCAAACGAATCCTGCCCCTCTGCTGCATCTTTTGGCTATTCGAAACGTGGGCAAAATCAGAAAAGTCTATTGATTGGATAACTTATTATAATTTTTCTTTCCTTTTAAAAACTAATAGGATATTCTGTGAATGCACCGAGCAAGACGTTCATCACCTTTTGTACGTTCACCACCTGTAACTCGATCAAGACATCGTTTAACAAATATAACCGCCGTTGATTTTTCTTTAGAATCGTCATCCAGTCGACCAAGTACTTCAGTTCAAATTTCCGATAATCCAGTTTTTGAAACAAACCTCACAATTGAGAATCCAGAAAATATTCAGGAACGGTTCAAAGATCCTGAACCATTAAACTTTCCTCCGGAACCACCAATCATTCAAACAGAGATTGTTGAGGAACGAACTATTAAATCAGAATCATCTAGTGATACCGATTCAACAAATTCAATTATGGAGAATCTGGAACCTTTAAGTATGGAAGACCGAATGAGAGCTAAACGCACTGGCCAAGGTCACGCAATTACTCATCCAGACATTAATGCGCCAGATTATGAAATCAAAGGACAAATTTTACACATGGTGACTAATCAATGCCAATTTAGTGGTGCGCCGAAGGAAGATCCAAATGAACATCTACGTACCTTTAATAGGATCTGCACACTATTTAAAATCCGAGAAGTGGAGGATGAACAAATATATCTCATGTTATTTCCCTGGACTTTAAAGGGAGAAGCCAAAGATTGGTTGGAATCGTTACCTGAAGGGGCGATTGATACATGGGACGTTTTAATTGATAAATTTCTTAAACAATTTTTTCCTGCATCTAAAGCCGTAAGACTTCAAGCAGAAATTGTTACGTTCACACAGAAGCCAAATGAAACTCTATATGAGGCGTGGACAAGATATGGAAAGTTGTTAAGAGGATGTCCGCAACATGGTTTAGACACCTGTCAAATAGTACAAATATTCTACCAAGGATGCGACATCACTACAAGAAAAGACATAGACATAGCAGCTGGTGGTTCTATTATGAAGAAAACCGAAACTGATGCTTACAAAATTATTGATAACACTGCTTCCCACTCACATGAGTGGCACCAAGAAAAAGATATCATTAGATCATCTAAAGCAGCTAGAGCCGATTCTAGCCATGACTTAGATTCCATTTCCGCAAAGATAGATGCTTTCGAGAGACGAATGGAAAAGATGACTAAGGATATTCATGCTATACGAATTAGTTGTGAGCAGTGTGGAGGACCACATTTGACAAAAGATTGTCTCAGCATTGAATTAACAATGGAACAAAGAGAGAATATTTCATACATAAACCAAAGGCCTGGAAATAATTATCAGAATAATTATCAACCGCCAAGACCAATTTACAATCAAAACCAGAATTATAACCGAAATATTCCATACAACAACCAACAAGGTCCTAGCAATCAACAAGTATCCAATAATACTTATAATCAGCAAAGACCTAATTTTCAAAACAAACCACCACAACAAACCGATGATAAAAAGCCGAATTTAGAAGATATGATGACGAAGCTAGTTGAAACTCAAACGCAGTTTTTCACATCTCAAAAACAAACAAATGAACAAAATGCTCAAGCATTTAGAAATCAACAAGCTTCTATTCAAAATCTGGAACAAGAAGTAAGTAACCTAGCAAGGTTAATAGGTGAAAGAAAACCGGGAAGTTTACCTAGTGATACAAACGCTAACCCCCGGAATGAAACAGCTAAAGCTATTACCACAAGAAGTGGTACAACACTTAAACCACCTGAAATACCTGTAACTTCTGATGAAACTATTCTTACTCCACAAGAACCACAACCTGATCAAGATAAGGAAAAAGAACCGGTAGTTGAAAAGGTTAATGAAGATAACACAGTTAAGGATAAACCTTATGTTAAACCATACCAACCACCACTTCCTTATCCGAGTAAAATGAAGAAAGAGAAACTTGAAGCCGAGCAATCCAAATTCTTGGATATGTTTAAACAGATAAATGTAAATCTTCCTTTCATTGATGTGATTTCAGGAATGCCAAGGTATGCTAAATTCTTGAAAGATCTAATCACGAATAGAAAGAAAATGGAAGAACTCTCGGCTGTTACTATGAATGCTAATTGTTCAGCAGTGCTGTTGAATAAGATACCAGAAAAACTATCTGATCCAGGAAGTTTCACAATTCCATGTTTTCTGGGTAGTCTTAGTTCAATAGAAGCATTGGCAGACTTAGGTGCTAGTATAAATCTAATGCCGTATTCACTATACGCTAAACTAGACCTTGGAGAATTGAAACCAACCAGAATAAGCATACAACTAGCTGATAGATCAATAAAATATCCTAGAGGGATAATGGAGAACATGCTAGTTAAAGTTGGTACTTTAGTATTTCCAGTAGATTTTGTTGTTCTAGACATGGAAGAAGATTCTCAAGTTCCTCTCATATTAGGAAGACCATTCTTAAACACGGCTAAAGCAATGATAGACGTGTTCGGTAAGAAACTGACCCTAAGTATAGAGGATGAGAGTGTTACCTTTTCAGTTGATAGAGCAATGCAACAACCACAATCTGCAGATGATACATGTTATTATATTCAAACTATAGATGCACATGCAGAATTATTAGAAGAATTTCCAGAATTACAAGGAACAGGAGAATGTTCTTTAGGAGAAGGAAATGAACCAATTGATGAAGCTGAAATGTTAGCTACACTTATAGCTAATGGATATGAACCAACAACAGAAGAAATTCAAATGCTAAAAGAAGAAGACAGATATCGATATAAATCATCGATAGAAGAACCTCCGAAATTAGAGTTAAAGCCACTTCCAAACCATTTGGAATACGCTTATTTACATGGTGAATCTGAATTACCTGTAATAATATCGTCTTCTCTTACTGAAAATGAGAAATCACAACTCATTTCTGTGTTGAAAGCTCATAAACCAGCCATTGCATGGAAGATTCATGATATTAAAGGAATAAGTCCTTCGTATTGCACACATAAAATCCTTATGGAAGAAGGTCATAAAACGTATGTGCAACGTCAACGAAGACTAAATCCTAATATGCAAGATGTAGTTAAGAAAGAGATTATTAAACTGCTAGATGCAGGTTTGATATATCCAATCTCTGATAGTCCATGGGTAAGCCCAGTTCAATGCGTGCCTAAGAAGGGTGGCATGACTGTCATCACAAATGAGAAAAATGAGCTTATTCCTACTAGGACTGTAACAGGATGGCGTGTATGTATTGATTATAGAAAATTAAATGACGCCACCAGAAAAGATCACTTTCCCTTACCTTTCATAGATCAAATGTTGGAAAGATTAGCCGGAAATAGTTACTATTGTTTTCTAGATGGATTTTCCGGATATTTTCAAATTCCAATAGCACCCGAAGATCAAGAGAAAACAACATTCACGTGCCCTTATGGTACTTTTGCTTACAAACGCATGCCATTTGGACTTTGTAACGCCCCTGCAACCTTTCAAAGGTGTATGATGGCGATTTTTCATGACATGATAGAAGAATGCATGGAAGTATTCATGGATGACTTTTCAGTCTTCGGTGATACATTTAAATCATGTCTAGTTAATCTGGAACGAATGCTAATTAGATGCGAAAAATCAAATCTAGTACTTAATTGGGAGAAATGCCATTTCATGGTTAAAGAAGGCATCGTTCTTGGACATAAAATTTCAAAAGAAGGAATTGAAGTGGATAGAGCTAAAGTAGATGTAATTGCTAAACTTCCACATCCCACCAATGTTAGAGGAGTTAGGAGTTTTCTAGGGCATGCCGGTTTTTACCGACGTTTCATAAAAGATTTTTCTAAAATTGCCACTCCTATGAATAAACTCCTAGAAAAGGATGCGCCATTCATCTTTTCAGATGAATGTATCAAATCTTTTAATATTCTTAAAGAGAAACTCACTAATGCACCGATCATGATAACACCAAATTGGAATCTACCATTTGAACTAATGTGCGATGCAAGTGATTTTGCAATGGGAGCCGTTTTAGGACAAAGGATTGAAAAACGATTTCAACCTATATATTATGCTAGTAAGACATTACAAGGAGCACAAACGAACTATACAACTACTGAAAAAGAACTCCTTGCTATTGTCTTTGCTTTTGACAAATTTCGATCATATCTAGTTCTAGCAAAAACGGTGGTCTATACCGACCATTCTGCTCTTAAATACCTATTTTCAAAACAAGATGCTAAACCAAGATTAATCCGTTGGATCTTACTCTTACAAGAGTTTGATATTGAAATCCGAGATAAAAAAGGAGCAGAAAATCTCGCCGCTGATCATCTTTCTCGTCTTGAAAATCCCGAATTAGAAGTTCTAAATGAATCGGCCATACAAGACAACTTTCCTGATGAATATCTATTGAAGATAGATTATAAAGAAATCCCATGGTTTGCAGACTATGCAAACTACTTAGTTTGTGGATTCCTTGAAAAAGGATTATCATACCAAAGACGAAAGAAATTCTTCAGTGATATAAAACACTATTTCTGGGAAGATCCACATCTGTTTAAAAGTTGTCCCGATGGAATAATACGCCGATGCGTATTTGGAGATGAAGCTAGTAAAATTTTAAACCATTGTCACACAGGACCAACAGGAGGGCATTATGGGCCTCAACTAACAGCAAGAAAAGTTTATGAAGCTGGATTCTATTGGCCTACAATTTACAAAGACTCACACCTTCTTTGCAAATCCTGTGATGCATGTCAAAGGGCCGGAAGAATAAGTCAACGTGATGAAATGCCACAAAATGTCATCCAAGTATGTGAAGTATTTGACATTTGGGGTATTGACTTTATGGGTCCATTTCCAAAATCTCATAATAATCTATATATACTCGTAGCCATTGATTATGTATCTAAATGGGCGGAAGCACAAGCTCTCCCAACTAACGATGCACGAGTTGTAGTTAACTTTTTAAAACGTCTTTTTGCAAGGTTTGGAACACCGAAAGCTTTAATAAGTGATCGGGGTACTCATTTCTGTAATAATCAACTTGAGAAAGTTCTTAAAAGATATGGAGTAACTCATAAAATCTCCACCGCATATCATCCACAAACAAGTGGACAAGTTGAAAATACAAACCGAGCTTTAAAACGTATTCTTGAGAAAACCGTAGGATCAAATCCAAAGGAATGGTCCATTAAATTGGAGGATGCACTCTGGGCTTTTAGAACAGCCTACAAAACTCCAATTGGAACCACACCTTTTAGACTTGTGTATGGAAAAGCATGTCATCTTCCAGTAGAAATTGAACACAAAGCATTTTGGGCTTTGAAGACATGTAATCTTGATTTACATGAAGCTGGACGTCTACGATTAAGTCAACTAAACGAATTAGAAGAATTAAGACATGAAGCATACGAAAATTCGTTAATCTATAAAGAAAGAACGAAGAAATGGCATGATAAAAGAATCAGAAGTTCAAAAGAATTCAAAGAAGGAGACAGAGTTCTTCTTTTCAATTCACGATTCAAGCTATTTCCTGGAAAATTGAAATCAAGATGGTCTGGACCATTCATAGTCAAAAGAGTTTTCCCATACGGAACGATAGAATTGATAAATTCAAATGGGATTGAATTTAAAGTTAATGGTCACAGAGTTAAACATTACATACAGGGTCCGATGGAAGTCGACAACGAAGTTAATCACAATTTCGACACCACAGCTAACTAAGTGTGGGGAGAATCAAGTCTTTAAAGGATAATATGTATTTCTGTTAGAGTTAGATTATCTGTTTTCGTGTAGTTCTCGAAAATGGAACACGTATGGTCTTTCCCTAGCAGACCCTAAAGAACTAGTCTTCTCCCCCCATTCTGAATTTTTATTTTTTTTAGGTTTTTACAAAATGAAGACTGCCTGTGAACTAAACCATGGTCTAATGCTACACGCTTTGATCACTAAAAGAAATAATGACATACTACCGAGTGAATTAGTATCAGTAATCAGAGAAAGAATGGACGGAGTTAGAAAAGGATCCAGATGCGAAGATAATAAGTTACAATTTGGTAAAGGAAAATCAAAATCCGCAGCGAAAAGAAGAGCACGACACCTAGAAAAATGTCACAAATGCGGAAAATGGTCACATGGAGGTAAATGTTCAAATAATCAAACCTATTCAAATACCGAATTTGTTACTTTATGCAGAGACGGACCGTTCATATGTTTAGAAGAAAAGACAATGAATGCTCGAGGTTACGCCTATGCAGCCATGGAAGACCAATTAAACCGACTATCTTATGAATATAATAGATCATATAACTAAGAAATCTATTTCACAGGTATGTCTGTACAGTTTTTATTTTTATTTATTTTTTAATCTTTTGATAATAAACGCTAATTTGTTCGCTAAAAAGTATTAAATTGGTATTAAATAAAATTAGGTTTGGCGACCGAAATTATTGATATCGTTCAAAAAAATTTATTACATCACTGCGAAATTTAACGTTTATTCTTAAGGTATAAATATCTTTAATCAATCAACCCAAAATATTTCAAAAATTCGTCATGAGTTAAATTAGGTCTTGGAACCGAAATTACTTTACCGAAAAGAGGGGCGCATATTTTTGATAATATTTGACTGATTAAAGTGGGATAAAAAGACAAAAAGATTTTTAATTTTAGCATATTTTTAATCTTAATATTTAAATCTTAAATTAATATTGTAAACTTTATAAAAACAATATATATAAAATTGTAAATATTTGAAAAATTAATATAAGTTTGATATGAATTTATGAATTTTTAAATTAAGTTTGGTGTGAATTTTTAATTTTTAAAATATGAATTTTAATTTTATGCATTTCAAATTTTAAGTTTGGTGTAAATTTTTAATTTTTAATTTTTTTAATTTTGAATTTTATATTTAAGTTGTGTGAATTTAAAAACAAAAATTTACTTTATCTCATTAAGTTAAGAATATGATTTTTAAAATTCGTCGTAAGTTGAAGACTAGGTCTTTGAACCGAAATTGCTTTACCCGAGGGAGGGACGAGAACTTTTATTATCATTATTTTTAATCTTATTGATTTAAAGTATGCCAAAAACATTAAAAAACCCAAAAATCTTAGCTTTTAAAACAATCGCTACAAAAAGACAAATTTTAAAATTTTGTCGAGGGACAGACTAGGACATCGATCCGAAACGACCTCGTCCTAAATAACAAGGGAAACAAAATTTTAAAATTAATTTCTTAATTGTTTTATAAGTTATAGATTATAAAAAAAAAAAAAAAAAAAAAAAAAAAAAAAAAAAAAAGTAACTCCGCGACTCGCGGAGTTTTCAGTGAAAACCTCCGCGACTCGCGGAGGGACAAAATTACAGAAAAAAAATATAACCAGCTGCACGAACAGAATAACACACACACACATACTGCACTTCGAAAAAACCCGAAAAAACCCACAAAAATCATCCCAAAAACTCAATTTTTCACCGTTAATCTTCAAATTTTTCACTACAATCATGTTGAGAAGGATGATATCTAGGAACTACTCAAGAAAACAGGTACAATTACACCCCAAATCACCTTTAAATCCGAATTTTAGTGTGTTCTTGAGCATATTTTCATAATTTGAATTTTGTTAATTTTTAGTGTAATTAGTGTTAAATTGTTAGTATATTATGCATGTATAACCTAGATTGATGCTTGTTAACATGATTTTAAGCCAAAAACTTCAAAATCTTTAGAATCTAGGGTTTGTGTTCTTAAGCAAATTTGGGGCTTTTTGATATAAACAGGTTATGGCCGATTTTTGTCATGAATTGTTGCTAAATTGAGTAGTGTAACATGTCTAGGTAGTTAAATGATCCAAACTTTGAGCCTAAACATGATTTTGAGAATTAAAGTGGACTTTTTCAAGTCCAAAATTCATGAACTTGATTTTTGAAAGATAATACCATTTGAGACTTGTTTATTTGCTAGTAATGATTATTTTGACATGTTATTTGAGTTGAATGCTTATGAACTTGGTGAAAATTTTCGTATATGCTTATTTGAAAAAGTGTAGATTTGATAAAAATGTGAAAATAAGCTTAAGTTTGATATAAATTGATAATGTCATTGTAATTATTTTGATTGATGATTTTGCTGACACTAATGCATATTTGGATGCACAAAATTTGTGTTTGATGTGTTTTGCAGACTGAAAGGGGTGAATCTTCATCCCAAGCCCGTCACGCTCCTGCTGAGAACTTGGAACAACAGGAGGTAGATAACTACTACAAGCAGGATGTACCTCATCCAGTCATGACCTTTTCAGATATGCATTTGGAACAGTTGCACCCGAACCTGCGATTTGACAGACTTTGGATAGATTATCCAAAATATCAACGGGGTTTGCATACTCTTCATTCCAAGGTTGTTGAGGTACCGAGGGTCATAGAATGGGGACCCTTGGAAGCTGTAGAATTGGCCGGGCCAATTAGGGAATTACTGGTACAGAGGTATGGTAATTCTTCTTTCAATGACTGGATATGTTTATTCACCATACGCAGACCTGTATATAAAGTATGGTGTGAAGAGTTGTTATGTAGTATAGAGTTGAATGATCGGGTAGCCAGTTTAACCGATCGTTCTTTTGTTAGATTTTTGTTAGGCGGTTCGATGCGCCACATGTCTTTACTAGACATGGCTCAGGCTTTACGTATATATACGCCTGAGGAATTAGCGTCTGCCGATTGTAGAGGATTGATACTAAACGGTAGGAAAATAGATGAAAATTTTGATACACACGGTGTGTGGAGTCAAATGACAAGCCATCACCGTTTTAAAGGGGGAAACTACTCTTATTTGGATATAGATAGAGCCGAATTAAGAGTAATACATAGGTTTTTAGCTAACTCGATTACACAAAGGGGTAAAAACAAAGAAAAGGTAAATGAACAAGATCTGTTTTACCATATGTGTATTCGAGACCCACACAGCGCTGTAAGTATACCATATTGTGTGGGTTATTATTTATCAGCTATGGTTCGAGGGATGCGTCCACATAGCATAATAGGGGGTGGTATTTTTATTACTTTGATTGGTGAATATCTCGGTGTGGATATAAGTCGGGGGGGATTATTAGTAGAAGAGCCGGAACCCCGCGACACTATAGGTTTAAATGTGTACCATGGTGCGAAAGTTTTGAAGCGGCGAAACAACGCCGCAGTACGATACAATGGTAGACATCCACAGGTAGAGAGAAACCAGGAACAAGGTAATGTAGGAGGGGGGCAAGAAATGCATAGGTTTATAGCTTCTCAGGAATACGAAAATGCTAGACAGAGAGCATTTGAAGATTGGCAAGTTCATCAGAACCAGATCATAGCGCATTGCCAACATATAGGTAGAAACTATATTCCTACACCGAAGCCCGTCTTCCCTCCTTGGTCGATAGAGATGCAGCCACCATATCCTACGTATGACCCTGCCGAAGCATTCTATAGCACTTATGGTTATGCGTGGAACCCCTATTGGTACCAATATCATCCTTAGTTTACTTATTATTTTTTATTATTTTGTAATTTGTAATTATTGATATATTTAATATTTTTGTTAATATTGTAATCATTTTTATATTTATCTAACTTTTATTCTTAGATTTTAATAATTTTTGAATGTGGGGTAATAAACCAAACTTCAAAAATATGTATATATGTTTGCAGTTTATCTTATGTAAACAACAGGGTAAAACAACGCATTTTCAAAGACTGGCATTAAGTTCAGCAAAAGCAAGTAATTTTGACGACAATGATGCAAAATATATGTGAAATAACAACAAGACGGAATGAACAAATGACGTGCACCATTTATCATTCAGCAAACAAACGCCAATATATTTGGAAACTTTGGTAAAAATTTAATCATTTTCACACAAATCACCCTCAATAATTTAAATTGTTACTGATTTCTTGCAAATGAGGGCATTGCAAGATCTTAAGTGTGGGAAGGGATTAAATTCTTTCGGATTTTAAAATTTTTATATTAAACACTTGGTTACCATTAAAAATACTAGTAAAGCAGTAGTTGTATTAGAATCTAGTGCTCTCTGATAATAAAGAACAGCCCTGGTCTTATATACTGACTACCCAATTCTAGTAAAATTTTTCAAAATTTTCAATTAAATGAATTCAAAAACATGTTTATACATATTTATGAACGATAAAACTAGGTTTTAACACCGAAATTATTGTTACCTCAAAAAGGACATAAATTGAGAAACAAACTAAAACGTCAAAATTCATTTAAAATGAAATAGAGGACGATAAAAAGAAAAATAAAAAGCCAAGTGTGGGAAAATTTACCAAGTTATTTTAAACATATGTCACATATATTTGTAACAAATAACTGAAAGTACTTTTGCTTTGAACTAAACTAAACTGTTTTACCCGATGAAAGAAAAGAAGAGATGGATCTACACGATGAATCAATTCCATCATTAAAAGGAAGTAAAGTCTTCCGAAAAAGACACGCGCTTCTTGATTTAGGTCATGAAGTTGTCGTTCAGACCAGCTGTAGGTTGACGAAAAATCTAGAAAAGTCATCACTAAAATCAGCAGGAAATCCACGGACCTCAGCATTAAACAGGGTCGCCAAGTGGTCAGATTTATCCTAACCATGAGAAGGATTTATCTCGTACAATGGGGAGGCACCATGCAAATTAGCTTGATAAGACTAATGAATCAGATCCCCAGAAAGGATAATCTCCTTAAAGATCAAAAATCAGCTTTTAAGCCTGATATTACTCAATCCTTGAGATTGACCTTAAAGATTGAGAATTACAAACTCATGGAATTCAATGATATCTAAACTCGAGCTTGAACGAGAAAATATTTTGATCAAAAATACAAACCGATTTGTTTTCTGAAAACCCTATTTTCAATGCGTTCATTACCATTGAACGTAAAATCCTAGGAATTCACCTGGAATTCATTAGGTCACCTGAACTAAATCGGGTGTCAACCGTAAGAACGGTGGTTGCATAGCATGGTCAAAGACAGGACCTCGTGCCAAACCGACAAATTATAAGGGTGAGCTTTACTATTGCTCCTACCAAGGATAGTAATTGCGTCCGACACGTTATAGACCATAATCAAAAGCATGTCACGGGACATTGCCTTAACAGTTGCTTGTTCAACGCTTTCCTTTACAACCGGACGGTAGTTTGCCGAAAGGTAATATACGGAACAAGTAAACTGGACGTGTTGCTTTCCAAATACAAGGTTAGCAAGTGGGTGACACAAAACCGCAAGTTTTGAGCTAAAATTTTCAAATCTGAAACCCACCAAACCCACAAAAATATTTTGCAAACACCGGTAAAGGGTTATTCCGGAAAACTTATCTAGGGAAAAAACTAGATTTAATTTTCAAAAGATCAAATGTTTTCATAAAGATCCAATTTCCTTAATGGATCTAAATTTTTATAGTCATGTGGGACTGTAAACCATATCGTTACTACCATTGTTTATACCGCCATATAGAATTCACTGATGTACAAAGTGTGAAGAATAAAGAAGTGATTCTAGTATTTCAAGACAATATTGCTTGAGGACAAGCAACGCTCAAGTGTGGGAATATTTGATAATGCTAAAAACGAACATATATTTCATAGCATTATTCCTCAAGAAAGACAAGCTTTTAGTTGCAATTGTTCTATTTACAAGTGATATTCGTTTAAATAATAAAAGGTGAAGACAAAAGACAGATTCGACGAATTGAAGACGCAAACGACCAAAAAGCTCAAAAGAACAAAATACAATCAAAAAGGTTCCAATTATTGATAAGAAACGTCTCGAAATCACAAGAGTACAAGATTCAAAACGCAAAGTACAAGATATTAAATTATACGCGAGGACGTTCGAAAATCCGGAACCGGGACTAGAGTCAACTCTTAACGCTCGACGCAACGGACTAAAAATTACAAGTTAACTATGTATATAAATATAATATAATATATAATTAATTATATTAATTATATATATATTATATATATATATTAAAAACTGTCGGCAGCCAGAAACTCCAAGGGAGTAAATTGAAAATACCTCTCCGCGACTCGCGGAGTTTAAAGGGGTTTTTGCCGCGAGTCGCGGAGCCCCAAAAATCATTCCTGGCTATAAATCAACCCGAATTCTGATCAAAATCAACATCTTTTTTCTCAATCTCTCTCTCAATATATACGTAATATATTTATATTTATAATTTATATTTTAATTTTAATTATAATTCTAATAATAAGGGTATGTTAGCGAATGTTGTAAGGGTGTAAGTCGAAATTCTGTCCGTGTAACGCTACGCTATTTTTAATCATTGTAAGTTATGTTCAACCTTTTTATATTAATGTCTCGTAGCTAAGTTATTATTATGCTTATTTAAAACGAAGTAATCATGATGTTGGGCTAATTACTAAAATTGGGTAATTGGGCTTTGTACCATAATTGGGGTTTGGACAAAAGAACGACACTTGTGGAAACTAGACTATGGGCTATTAATGGGCTTTATATTTGTTTAACTAAATGAAAGTTTGTTAATGTTAATATAAAGATTTACAATTGGGCGTCCCTATAAACTACCATATACACTCGATCGGACACGATGGGCGGGGTATTTATATGTACGAATAATCGTTCATTTAACCGGACACGGGAATGGATTAATAGCCACTAGAATAATTAAAACAGGGGTGAAATTACATTCAAGGGTAATTGGTGTAATTGTTAACAAAGTAGTAAAACCTTGGTTTACACGCAGTCGATAACCTGGTGTATTCATTAAACAAAGTATTAAAACCTTGTTACAATTCGAATCCCCAATTAGTTGGAATATTTATCTTCGGGTATAATAATAATTTGACAAGGACACTTGCAATTTATATTTATGACTGATGGACTGTTATGGACAAAAACCAGACGGACATATTGAATAATCCAGGACAAAGGACAATTAACCCATGGGCATAAAACTAAAATCAACACGTCAAACATCATGATTACGGAAGTTTAAATAAGCATAATTCTTTTATTTCATATTTAATTTCCTTTATTTTATATTTAATTGCACTTCTAATTATCGCACTTTTATTTATTGTTATTTTATTTAATCGCACTTTTAATTATCGTACTTTTTAATTATCGCAATTTAATTTTATCGCATTTTTATTATTCGCAATTTCATTATCGTTATTTACTTTACGCTTTAATTTAAAGTCTTGTATTTATTTAATATTTTACATTAGGTTTTAACTGCGACTAAAGTTTTAAAATCGACAAACCGGTCATTAAACGGTAAAAACCCCCCTTTATAATAATAATATTACTTATATATATATTTGTATTTTTATAAAAGTAAACTAATATAGCGTTGAGCTTTGTTTAAAGATCTCCCTGTGGAACGAACCGGACTTACTAAAAACTACACTACTGTACGATTAGGTACACTGCCTATAAGTGTTGTAGCAAGGTTTAAGTATATCCATTCTATAAATAAATAAATATCTTGTGTAAAATTGTATCGTATTTAATAGTATTTTCTGCGTAAAATATAAGCTATTTTATATACACCTCGTTCGACATCACTTACCACCTAACGTCGGAGTGCTCGACCCGCTCACCGGCGAACCTGTTCGCAACACCGTTTATACCCTTTTTGCAAGAATTTTTAGTCTTGAGGCTACCATTAACGGAACTAGAGAAGATATCCGACCTCTACCTCACACTGATAACCAACCAGGGTTAGTAGAAGAAGTTAAAGAACTCCGAGCTCGAGTGTTAACTTTAGAGAGCACGGTACACAATTTGCAAGCACTAGCAGTATCATCAACACCAGTAACATCATCAGCCTCAGCACCAACAGCACTAGTACCACCAACAACAACATCCGCGTCACCAGCTTCGACATTTCATTCTGTACCTCGAGTATAATCATCGTTCTACATGACGTTCTACATCATTTATCTTAGTTCGACATAGTAATTATGTAACCTCTAATGTTTTAGAGATTATATATTCTTGTTCTAACGGTAAATCAGATGAGTTAATATCATATTAACTCATTAAATCCATGATTGCATCTGAAGAAAATATATATGTATATATGTTTTCATAAAGATTGTAATTAAAAATTCTTTTATACAAATTGTTAATCGTGAAAATATTTTAACGGGTAGGTAATACCCGAGGAATATTTTGATTTCACATTAATAAGTTACACTGTACATTCTTTCAAATCTAATTCAACAGTCATTTACTATCCTACTTACATCCAAAAGATATACGAATCCGTTCACCACAATACAACCATTTTCATTCAATTTCTTATTTGGATTTTGACTTATCAGGATCCAACAAGTGGCATAATGAAGAAAACATTTGACAAAATAAAATTTATTAGAAACAAACAAATTAACTATGAGAAATTTTGTTAAGAATCCACGCTAACTGTTCCTAGCTAATTGTTCCTAGCTAACTGATTACATTTTATTTATCGCAATTTGATTATCGCAATTTACATTCTCGCAATTTTATTTATCGTCATTTAATTTCTGTTACTTATTTTACGCACTTTAAATATCGGGACATGTATACAAGGTTTTGACATATCATATCGACGCATCTATATATATTATTTGGAATAACCATAGACACTCTATATGCAGTAATGTGGGAGTTAGCTATACAGGGTTGAGGTTGATTCTACAATAATATATATAGTTTGAGTTGTGATCGAGTCTGAGACGTATACGGGTCACGATACGTATTAATTAATTTGAATATTATATATTAAACTATATATGAATCATTGGATTGTTAATCGTGGACTAATAACATTGGACAATTAAAATGAATTAAAATATTGATTATAACATATGAAACTAAACATTTCTTCAAGTTTTCCACTTGACTTCATCTTAAACCTCGTTTTAATCTTGACGATTCCAATCCATGTTCAAATCTTTCATGATTCTTGAAAACACCTCAATCGAGAGGATTAACCAACTGCACTTCATCTACGGAGGAAAAGATTAATGCATATAGTTATACACCTGAAAACACTCTGAACCTGAGTAAACTTTTAACATGAATCTGTGCTAGATCCTTTAGCATTATTATTACCCAAAATAACTTTACAATCCCTTTTCAAGGTAGCCAATTTTGTCACAGCTTCAGCAAGACAATTTCGACTTTTCGTTCGAAACAACCTATTATAACTTTGATATGTATACGTGCTCTTTTATTGTTACCGGGAAACCTTTCATATTCCACCATATTACCATCAACGTTTAATCATCTAAAAACACAATTCTCCTGAAACCACCTCGGTTTGATAACCGATGATCCAGATCCGTTAACTTTGAAAATGCTGACGAAGCAGCGAAAGCTATAGATGGTCTTAATGGTCAAGAGTTTGATGATAAAGAATGAAGTGTTGGGAACGCTCGATAGAAAATTTGATATTGAAAAACGGATTGAGCTAACTATGAAGGAGACCAAGGAAAAATACAAGGATCAAACCCTATATTCAAAGAACCCAGATAAATCTGGATCCGATGAAAACTTTAGAGAATATCTTGCTCCGTACCCACGTTGAAATCTTGCGGAAAATTTTTCCTTATCAACTTTCGAACTTAGAAATTCCAAAAATATCATCATAAATATCTTCGATATTTCTGAGGATATTTTCATAAATATTCTTGTCCGAAATTATCTACCTCTTCGTGTTTTCTGTATTCTATTATATTGAAAACTTCTATAAAATTTATGTATAAATTAGGAATGAATTCTGGAGAAGTGTAGGGAACTGATGCATGAGTTAGTATAATATAATGACGCTTGGCCAACGTGATTATATTACAGTAAGTCATGCTAAGTTTCTAAATGGAACGTGATGATGGTTCACAGTAGATTGTACCATCATCATGTGACATGTTACAAAAATCTTTAATCCTAATTAACCTCTGAACATATCAAGAAAATATATTTTTGATAGTTCTATTTTCAATGATTCTGGTAATTTGACAAATCAAATCGTGCTATTACGTTCTTTCTTGATTATAACATCAAATTCATTCGAAACTCTATACTTACAAATTCAGGACCATTACTTGTTTTACTAGAGATCGAGAGGAGATTAAAAAGACAAAGAGCTCCGAAACATAAGGGAAGATATAAAACTCGACAACAACACTGAAATTACAATAATTAGAAATTAAAATATCACGACAATTAAAAATTAAAAGATTACGACAATTAAACTAAAAATACTAGAAATTAAAAACTACTCGTCATCATGGTCGTCGTCGTCATCTGCGATGTAGCGTTCACCAGTCATTTCACCATCTGTGAGTTACTCTGGAGACATCGGCATTTCTCTTATTGCTTCAGCTGCTGCTTCAGCTGATTCATCGAGGTAACGATAACCCAACGTCTCTTCATCTTCAAGAACCACATACAGAGAAATGCGTTTACCACGATCTTCAATGGTATCTTTTATAAAGTACCATTGATCATCGGTACACAGAAAACTTGCCCTACAATCCACATCATAATCGTCTTTATAAAAGAACACAGACGTGAATTCACACGGAACTTTTTCCTTCAGAAAGGATAGCAAGTCTTGTAAACCAACATCACGAATGTCGATATTTTCAAATGAAATACTGTCGCCTCACTTGTATTCCTTCATTTGATTACGAAAATCACCTCCGTAATGAACATCGAATGAAACAATCATTGGGGGAAGTGTTAGCATTTTGCAGTTTGGGAGTGGTTGAATTTGATTTTGAGAGAGGTGGAAATATAAAAGAAATATATGTTTGAGTGTATAAAATGAAGTATATGGTTGGTGTTTATATAATGTAAAAGTAGCCGTTGGGATTTTTTTTTTATTTTTATTTTACTAACGGCTAAAAATTTAGGCGAGTTTTTGGGCGAAAATGGACAATGCCGTTAGGACCTCTCTTAAGATAGTTTCACTTGTACTCTTCGATTAATCAAATTGTTTTATCCATATTACACAATGATGATAAAACTCTAATTTTCAACTCAAATTTGTCATGAAAACATTTTTATTGTTAGCCATGACGACTTCACTCAAATTTCGGGACGAAATTTCTTTAACGGGTAGGTACTGTGACGACCCGGAAATTTCTGACCAAATTTAAACTTGATCTTTATATGATTTCGATACGATAAGCAAAGTCTGTAATTTTGAAGTCTCAAAAACTTGGAACTGTGTTCTGGTATACGTCTGACCTTTGAAATGTTTATATGGATTCTGTTAACCTGTGACTAATCTCGACGATTCACGAACAATTTTGTAAATAAATGTGTGTATATATATATATATATATATATATATATATATATATATATACATATATTAATCTGAATCAATAAAAAATACAATTTAATCATTTGAATGGATATATATATATATATATATATATATATATATATATATATATATATATATATATATATATATATATATATATATATATATATATATATATATATATATATAATTGACATAGATATTATATGTTGACACTTACAATATTTAATTCTATGATGAAATAACATAACAATTTGCATATATAAATATATATTTAGATATATAAACATTTATATTTTTATATATCCATATATAATATAATTAATATTCAAACACATATTACATAATGATATATATTTATATTAAATGATAAATAGTTAATATATGTTAAAATACAATATATATAGTATAATTGTAATGTTACTATAGTAAATGTATTTAAAGGTTAAAAATATAGTTGATATAATAATATTACTATTACTTTCAATATTACTAATAATATTAATATCAATATTAGTATTATTAATATTATCATATATACATATATTTAGATGCAAAGATTAATACATTTAATTTGTTATATTATTATTATTACTATATCATTACTAGTATTAATATTAATGAATAAGATTCACAATAATATATAGATACAAAAGCATAAATATGTATAATTTATATATACAGATAAATATAGATATAGATAAATATTAAGATTACTGATATAAATGTAAATACAGATTTATTACTCATAAAATAATATATATATCAATATCAGATCAGATAACAGATTAGTTAAACTGTTTCTATCCACGAATTTCATGGAGGATTCAGTATATATCACTATCCTCCTGTATAGACATTTGTATTTATCTGATAATTGTTTCCTTTACAGCTAATCAATCCAAAATCAGATATCAACCGATTTTCTTTTTATATTTTTATTCAAACTTTTATACTTGTTGAAGAAAACCCTGTCGACTTTTGTTTTCTTAAATAACCAATCAATTTCAGTGTTAAGAGAACGAATTCGACCTAATACTCATTCACTAAAGCACAGATATCTTTTACAAATCCCAATATAATCAGATTAAATCCAAAAAGAGGAAGAACACCTACGGTTACCCTGTTCTTGAATTTTTTTTAAACAAAACCTCGAATCCTTAAGCCATTTCAAAATATACAAATGCAAAGTTGTTGTAGATCCTTCGTTTAAACTTGCTGCAAAGTTTCAGATGCCAAATTATCGTATTGAATTCAAATTTTGGAAAGTCAAATCTTATTTCAAAAAGTCAACAATTATGTTCTTAGTAAAATTCGAAATTTCTGTGTTGTTTTAAGATAAATTGATGGCTTCAGAAGTTTCCATGAATGATTTACGAAATATTTCATGTTGGAATTGTGGTCTAAAACTATCTCAAATTCATAATCAAAGTTGGAGTTCCTGTGTGTTCATCGTCGACTGTCTCGGCTTCTTTGTTTCGTCCGGTTTAATTAATTTGAACACCCATTAATTATTTATGTATCAATTTTCAGTCCTAAACAAAATAATTAATTCGATGCTATTCGGTTTTGATCTTTAATTGACTGAGATTTTGAAGAAGATGGAGAAGAAGGAAATAAACAGACAGATAATACGGATTAAATATTATTGTTTTTGTGTTATATCGGAAAATGGGCAGTAGCCCAACTGGTTTTATGAGATGACGGGTATATGGAAAGTCCCGGGTTCAATCCCTGTCGGTGACAACTATTTTTTTTTGACACATATGGACGTAGTTTCCAAAATCAAAAATCTTAATTATTATTATTATTGTTATTTTTATTTACAAATAAATTTTATACATGGATAATATCACAATTTTTATTATTATTAATATTATTAGTATTGGTATTATTATTATTATTATTAAAATTATGAATATTACTAAAATTTATTTTTATTGTTATAATTATAAGTGAGTAAATTATTACTAATATTATTATCATAACTATAATTATTATTATCATCATTAATATTAATATTAAGTTTATTATTATTATTACCACTAATACTATATTAAGTATTATTATTAGTATTATTATTTAGATTATTACTATTAGTATCATTATTACAATTATTATTATTATAAGATTTTTAACATATAATATTATATGTATTATCATTACTATTATTAACATTATTATTTTTTTATTGTCGTATCGATATTATTAATATTATTTCTATTAATAATATTAAAACAAGTAGATATTATGTATATCTTAATATATATTTAATGTATGACATAATTATATCGGTATTTTGACAAATAATAATATTTTCATTTAAAACATATAAATATATATTTTATCAATTTACTAAATAAACATATAATTTATTAATAAAACAATTATATCATTAATAATAAAATATATATATTTATTCGACTACGATTATATATATTAATGAATATACAAATGATATAGGTTGTGAATCCGAGGCTAACCTTGCATTGTTCAATATCGTCATATGTATTTTTACTACAAAATACATTAGGTGAGTTTCATTTGCTCCCTTTTTAATTGCTTTTGCAATATATATTTTTGGGCTGAGAATACATGCGCTGCTTTTATAAATATTTACGAAATAGACACAAGTACTTAAAATACATTCTACGTTGAGTTGTACCACTGGCATACTTCCCTATAGCTTGGTAACTAGTATTTACATGGGTATTGTAAACGCGAATCCTGTTGATAGATCTATCGGGCCTGACAACCCCAACCGGACTGGACGACCAGTATTCAACGGTTGCACAGTACTTCGTTTTGGTGACTACACTTGGTACGGTGTAGTGAGATTTCATAATAAAGGGAATATGCGACGTTGATTAAATGTTAAGTATGGTTACCAAGTGCTCAACCACTTAGAATATGATTATTAAAAACGTTTATACATATATGAAATCTTGTGGTCTATTAATATATTGAAATGATTGTTATGATAAACCTATGAACTCACCAACCTTTTGGTTGACACTTTTAAGCATGTTTATTCTCAAGTACGAATTAAGTCTTTCGCTGTGCATTTGCTCATTTTAAGGACATTACTTGGAGTCGATCATCGCAATGGGACCAAATGTTGATGACTTCGTCCAGGTGGATAAGGACGGGTTGTTACAACGGTCCTCAAACATAAGTCCCAACCGACTTTCCTAAGCAATTCTTCCCACTGAATTGCCTTTAACAACTAAATCGTCACCCGCGATTTATCAAATCCACAATCCGAGCACTAAAACCATGCTCATTCCCTAACATCGGGAAAACTCAACCAATCTCGTACCGAGATATCAACCCCTTAGCGTACCCTTACCGAGTACAACGCTAAAAGCAACCAAGTCTCAACCTAAGGTCAACAATCCGAAACGATGAAGACCGAACCAAACGAATCCTGACGGATAACACCAATCACTAAACATCCTTTGTAGTGCGCAATATGACCAATACGCAACTACCGTAACATCATAATCCAACGGCTAAAACCGATAGCGCCCAAAACGACTATGGAAATGCAAATCTCAAGGTGTACAAAATCGACTATTGTCACACCTGTAACAACACGTGAGCGAAGCACGGCTATCGCATCACTAATCATACAACATGGTCCTCACGACCCCACCACCGGCGTATAAAACAACTGATAGTTCCCACAACATGGTCCTTACGACCCCACCATTGGTGTATCAAACAACCAATAGATCACACGACATGGTCCTTAAGACCCCACCATCGGTGTATAAAACAACCGATAGATCACACAACCCGAAGGCTGGCCGAAAACACACGCGCCTTAGTGAATCCGAACTACACGCGACTCACTACCTTCACCACAACAACAATCGGGAGTGGCCGAACTACACGCGCCTTAGTGAATCCGAACTACACGAGAGTCACTATCCCGGAGGAATGACCGAACTACACGAGTGATTTGTGAATCCGAACTACACAAACCACACCCTCGCAATCATCCAATTGCTCTAGTTTGTCAATTTCCACCTAGTCACTCATGTTCCTAAGGGTTTCACTCCGGTACCTTAAGTACAATGTAACCACAACACAATCGGAGTCGACACCACGCTAGTAGGTATGAAAGAGGCACCTAATGTCGCGTCACGTAGACCCCTTTACCAACATACATCGAGATCCAAAACACTCGATCTCAAGGTTTTCCAACCACCCGACGAACCTCATGGTTCATCAACTTCCACACTATAGCGAACACGCGCTTAACAATTGAACACCAAAACCCATTTCCATGGCTTGGTAGAAACATCTCCCAAATACTAAGGAATGCTTGGTTGCACCAAGTCTTACGCCCTTCGCCCATTAATCACAACATCACCATAGGGTACTTCCATTAGGAACGTCACCCATAACAACAATATGCACAACACAAGGCATTTTACAAACTCAAATTCAACGGCACTTAATAAATAATCAAAGAACATATTTATTAAAACGAAACGTACCTTAACGTCTCCTTTCCGCACCCGTCCCTGCTAACTTGGGACATTCCGACTTACGATGCCCTTCTTCTTGACAATTGAAACACACCATATCATCACCCTTTGGCACCGAATATTCCCAAGACTTGTGACCCCTCATGCCACAATTGTAACATCTAGATGCACTAGAATCCGGTATACCCGTCCGCGTACCACCCGTGCTCACACTCGGACCCTTAGTCCTCTTACTTGGAGCACCATACGAAACAACCCTTCTATCACTTGAAGGTTCACCAATCTTTGATCGCGTATACAACTCGAAACCTCTAGCCACGGCGAATAATTCCGGAAATGATTTCACGTGACCCCGGCTAATCTTATTCTTCAAGTCATCATTCAAGGTTCGATAGAAATCTTGCATCAACAAATTATCATTCCCCAAATACTCCGGGCAAAAACGAGCCTTCGCCATAAAGGTAGTCTTGAGAGTATTCAAATCCATAGAACCCTGTTGCAAATTTCGCAACTCATTACGCATTTCCGACAAATCGGCTGAAGTCCGGAACTCCTCGAAGAATTCCTTCTTAAACCCGTCCCACGCTAACGCCATAAACGGTTCACCACCGACAAGATCAATCTTACCATCCAACCAATCCTTTGCCCTACCCCGCAACAAACTAGTAGCGAGTCTCGTCTTCTTCTCAGGAGGGCATTCAATAGTACGAAAACACCCTTCGACATCCGAGATCCAAGTTGTGCTTACCAAAGGATCTGGTTTCCCGTCATACATCGGAGGTTTAGTTCTCATGAAGCTCTTAAGACAATGCTCCATTTCACCACTATTTCGAAATTCGGAATACCTCCTATCCATTTCTTCTCGAAACGCACTCATTTGCTCCGCAACGGCGGCCGCAACTCTAGTGTTAAACTCAGCATTGTTCGTCTCAATCCCACTTCCCGTCGCCATTCTAAGGAATGCAAAGCGATTAGATCACGAACGTATAAAACACACACTCCACACCGGTCCATCTTGCTAAACACTCGTCGTACATCACTTTTTTGACACGATTTGCACCCGTAATAAGGTTTGCAAGTCCTTATTACGCACACATGTCGTCTCAACTCGTTAGTACAACGACCGCCTCGCTCGATGATATAACCAACACAACGACGATTCCACGCGATATAAACACACGCAAGGGAATAGCATCACAACACAAGCCAAAAATCCTAGTTAGTCCACCTACAAACAAGGCACTAACTATAACCTATTCCGACCCGTAATCCTACAAGTCTTGCAACAATAAGCACACACAAAAGTCTAAGTCTAGGCACCTATCTCAAGTCGCCTAAATCCCTTAGACCATGCTCTGATACCACTTGTAACAACCCAACCAGTATTAAAACCGGCCCATAAAATTTTTTCCTTTTAATACGCTTTAAATAACACATTAGGTCCCAATTGTGTTTCTATAAACATCTTTAATACAATAGAAGGTTTAATAAACCTTAAAACATTTAATACATTAATTAATTGTCCAAATGGACATACACGACCCGACTAGTTTAATTTCCAACAAAACCGAGCATGGTGATTTGGGACTACGCTACCCAAATCCTAATCGAGTCCAAAAGCAAGATCTTCTAAAGCAACCTAGCCAGGATCTCTAATCCCCATGCTTACCCGAGCCGCCATCACGCGAACCACTAGTATCACCGTGTAGCTAAGAACGAGGAGAACAAACTTGTTAACTATGCCAAGGATCAATTCCCGATTCTTCCTTTCCAAAAATCCCTTTGAATTCAATTGGGTGTTTGAGTTTTGAGAGGAAAAATGAAAAGAAAAGGAAAATTAAAAGTGAGAAATGAAATGGGTGGACCAGATTTAAGATCCCCATCTGGCTCAAATGCGAAATGACCAATTTGCCCCTCACTTTACTTAAATATTGCGAAAACAGGGACCAGTCCGCTCACATTGCCGCGCCGCGGCCTTAAACGTCGAGCCGCGAGAATTGCCCTGAACTGGTGCTTTTGTTTACGTGCTTTCTGACCCAGATTTACACGAAACGCCGCGCCGCGGCCTCACTTGTAGCGCCGCGACACCCTGCACGATCTGATTCATTTTTCTCGCGTACAACTTCAACATACGAATAAGCCTCGAACCTTTTATACGCCTATCTTACATACCCAATTCACCTTTAAATCATATACGGGAAAAAATGGGGTGTTACAACTCTCCCCCACTTAGATTCGATCACGTCCTCATGATCCTCGTCACTTAACCTAACGGTCCACACTTCACGGTCCTCAAACATAAGTCCCAACCGACTTTCCTAAGCAATTCTTCCCACTGAATTGCCTTTAACAACTAAATCGTCACCCTGGATTTATCAAATCCATAATCCGAGCAATAAAACCATGCTCATTCCCTAACAAATGTCATCATCGTCGTCATCATCATCATCATCAACAACAACTTCATCATCATCATTAACTTCATGTGTTGGTGGATTAACTTCATGTGTTGGTGGATTAAACTGAATTGGTATTGATTCTCCGGGTACACTCATATTTGTTTAAGTCATATTATCTAAATGGGTTAAAGCCAAAAATAGGCTACAAACTTACACAAATGTACCGATGTCGCCCACAAACTCATTTCCGTCCTACTGTCGCCTACAAACTTTCAAAAAGTGTACCGATGTAAACAAATACTTTCAAAAAGTGTACCAATGTAAACAAAAATGACTTGCTATCGGCTAAACTGGTTAAAATCAACACGTGTTGTTCGTGGATTAGATCTTAATTCTTAAAAACAATGTACAAAAAAAAATATCAGGTCAAAATTAGTATGTAACAGGTCAAGACTATAAAATGTTGATATTAGCACATTTTTTGAAAGTTTGTAGGCGACAGTAGGACATAAATGAGTTTGTGGGCGACATCGGTACATTTGTGTAAGTTTGTAGCCTATTTTTGGCTTTAACCCTATCTAAATCTGCATCAAGGCTAAGATCGGATGAATTGGTTTCGTGTACAACATCCCGTATGGTGTCTTCGATAATGTCCCTATCCCAGATTTTTCGATGATGTACCTCATGAACGACCTTCCAGCTGCTAGAGGTTTGTGAAGGATCGTCGATGTAAAAGACTTGTTGAGCTTGTGTTGCAAAAATGTGTTGATCATTTTGGTACCACTCATCTTTCGTGTCAATATTAGTTATGTTATTCACTTTAACTGTACGTTTACGATTCCGGGTGTTCTCAGTATTGAACCACCGGCATCTGAATAACACAACACTAAATGCACCACCTTAATGCAACTCAACAATATCTTCCAACCGACCATAATACTTAGAGACACGAGCACCGGCATCTGCGAGTGTTTCAATTCCATTATTTTGTGTTGTGCATCGATCATCGCGATTGCTAACCACAAACCTGACACCATTCACATTGCAGACACTGTAATGGTTTGTGGTACCCACCGGTCCTTCAGATAGACAGATCAATTCATCGCTATACTTCGATCCGTCAACTGACCGTAGTTTACGTATCTATTAAAAAATAGTTATCAAATGTAAATTAAATATATATATATATATATATATATATATATATATATATATATATATATATATATATATATATATATATATATATATATATATATATATACAATGATTTTACCTGGTTGGTGAACCAACTAGGAAAATTTGTTTTCATGTCCATATTGGGGTTCTCTGCTTTAAACTGACTGTAAATGTTCAAAGAGAATTGTTAGTATGATCAACGTTTACACAGTTAAGTCATTATAAATTCATATTTTAGTATAATGACTTACTTTTTGTATTCTTCGATGTCAGAACAATTGTCGAGTACATACAGTGAAGTTTATCCTGAACATCCCGGGCCAGAGATTCGAACACACCTTTACTGATAAATTTACATAACGAGTTGAACACACGAAACTTACATGACCTAATTGGCCCGTCCACATATCTGTCAGGACGATTAAATCTCGTCTGTATACCTTCAAGAGACATTGAACATGCAGTTAATGCTTCATCGGTAACGTACCCCTCAGCTATACAACCTTCAGGCTTAGCTTAATTTCTAACATAATTTTTGAGTTTTTTCATGTATCTCTCAATTGGATACATCCACCTCATGTAAACAGGCCCTCCATATATAGCCTCTTCTGGTAAATGCATCACCAAATGAATCATTATGTCAAAAAAAGCAGGAGGGTAAATTAACTCGAGAATACATAACAGTTTAATCAATTGTTTTTGAGCTTTCAACATGTCTGCCACCATTAACTCTCGAGCACAAATTTGCTTAAAGAATGCGCATAGCTGCATTATTGGTGTAGAGATGGTTTCGTCCAAAAACGCGTTAATTCCGACCGGTAATAATCGTTGCATCATGATATGGCAATCATGAGATTTCATGTTCGTAATGTTGGTATTTTCCTTGTTCACTTTGTGCCTGAAGTTTGATCCAAACCCATCTGGAAGTTTTACTTCTTAAATGAATTTACAAAAACTTACCCTGTCTTCGGGTTTTAAAGAGTATTTGGGAAGAGGTTTGAAGAATTGTCCATCTTTTTTACTTTTGGTGTTAGGTTTGAGCCACAAATCTTTTCGAATACCCAATTTTTCCAAGTCAACTCGTGCATTGTGAGTGTCTTTGGACTTGTCATTCTATAATAAGGTACCCAAAATAGCCTCCAACACATTCTTTTCAATATGCATGACATCCAAGTTGTGTTGCAGTGGAAGATATTTCCAATACACAAGTTTTCGAAAAATAGAAATTTTAGTCCAGTTGTGACGACAATTAGGGGGACGTTTTCTTTTTTCACCAACATTTGTATGATTTTTACTGGGATTACCAACTGGCAACAAATATGTAAGTTGGTTTTCGATATCAGCTACTTTGAACTTTCTAGGTTTAGAGGTATGATCAACCTTACCATTGAATTCTAAGCTTTCTCTGTATGGGTGATTTGATTCAAGGTTCGGTCTGTGACTGACAAAAACAATTTTGTTTTTCACACGCATAGCAGGAGTGTCCTCGTTACATGTAGGGCATGCTTTATAGCCTTGGCCACTCCAACCGAACAAAATACTATGGGCAGGATAATCGTTTATGGTCCAAATAAGCATTGCTTTCATTTGAAAATACGTGTTTGTAACTGAGTCATGTGTAACAACCCCTTTGGACCATAAAATCTTCAGTTCATCAACTAAAGGCCTCAAGTAAACATCAAATCTTTTCCAGGTGATTTAGGACCAGGAATTAACAGAGTCAACATGAGAGAACTTTCTTTCATACATATCCACGGCGGCGTATTGTACGTTGTCAATATGACTGGCCACATGCTGTAAGGATTATTCATGTTGTCGAATGGATTGAAACCATCAGCAGCCAACCCTAGTCGAACGTTTCTGTTTTCACGTGCAAAATCCGGATATCTTTTGTCAATTTCTTTCCAAGCTCGACCATCTACCGGATGACGCATCTTACCCTCTTCATTGCACTGCCCAGTAGCATGCCAAGTCATATCCTTTGCAGTGTATCTGGAACTGTACAAACGTTTTAGTCTTGGAGTTATTGGAAAATAACGCAAAACTAAATTAGGAACTTTTTTCCCCGTTGTACGTTCATCTTTACATCTACTCTCATTACATAATGGACAGTTTTCCAAATCCTGGTATTCTTTATAAAATAAACAACAATCATTCTTACAAGCATGTATCGCTTGATACCCTAAACTGATCTTTCTCGTCCACTTCTTAGTTTCGTAAAATGATTTCAGAATCATGTTATTTGGGGGATGTGATTGTATGAGTAATTCTAACAATTGGTCGAATGAAGTATTCGTCCATTTGTTCAAGACCTTAATGTGTGTTAACTTGGCTAAAAACTCTAATGAGGACAACTTGCTACCGGGATATAGCTCGGTTTGGGTAGAGTCAATTAAATCATCAAGAGCAGTTGCGGTCGTGTCATTCATAGTCTCATCGTCATTCGGACCTTCCTCCTCAAAATTAGGAACTTCCTCCAACTGAATATCGTGCAAGAAATTTCTTAGAGGGTCCGTTGTGTTGTGTACTTCGGGTGGTTGTGGTAGTTCACCGTGATGCCGCCATATGGTATAAGAGGGTTCAAACCCATATCTAGTTATATGGGCTTTTATACGTTTAGGTTTAAGAAAAACCTTATTACCACAATGTTTACATGGGCAACTACACTTACTGTGCGAATTCAAATTGTTTTTACACCTCTCAATAAATGCATTAAGACCTTTAATAAAGTCAAGATTAAATGTATGTCGTATAGTAGTCCACCTCTTATCAATCGTCATAGATATTCCCTAATTAAATCAAGTTTAAAACAGCAAAAAACTTTAAAATTAAAAACACTTAATATATGTATAATCAAAGCCGGGTGGTCTAACTATGGAAGGCAACCTAACCCACTCTCTGAATGTTTTGTCTCAACTATGGATGCGCACAACTAATTTAATAGTTAGCAAAAATTCGGCATCATTTCCCCTAAACTCCCCAAATATGTCGTATTAAACGCATATTTGTAGGAGTAAAGGGAAAATGTGTACCAAAATTTTTGTAACTAGTAAATAAGTTATACGCATCCACATCCTAAAAGAAACAAAACACACAAAAAGCAGTCCCAAAACGGGGACCTTCCAAAGTTAATTTCTAATAAATTAACCTTGGATGGGTATTCTATAGGATTGATTAATTTCGAACCTAAGGTACAACTATTCCGAAATTAACCACTAAACCTAACAATGTTCATAAAATAATAAGCATAAACATAAACATAAACATAAACAATAACATTTACACTTATACTTATACTTATACTTATACAAACTAAACATACAACTTTCATCATCAAACCCATCAATTTACTAACTAAATAAATACTTAATTTTCTAATTAAAAAAATACATAACTAAACATAACTTAATTTTCAGTATATATTAATTAAAAAAATATTAATTTTCAACCTACATAACAAACATAATCAACATACATAAGCAAAATTCGGATTTAATTAATAGCAATAACTCAAAGCATGTTCTTCATGAGCATAAACATAATCACACACAACAATCTTCAAAACATACACACAAAATTCGGATTTAATAGCAATAACTCAATTTAAAGCATAAAAATTCGGATTTAACAAAAATAAGCAAAAACAATCTGATTTAACAAAAATAAATGAAGAACATACCTTTGTTAGTGTTATAGGAGTAAAATTAGGTTGGATTTACCTAAAAATCGCCGGAGTGTTTGGGAGTGTTTTTTTTTTTTTTTGGTGATAAGCTCGACAGGCTGCCCAGTTGCTTTTTGGCTAAATTTTTTTTGGACGACTTTTCCCAGACGACATGTCGTCTGGGAAGCTGGTGGAGGGAAACCCAAAAATAGCACATGTGACGACCCGGAAATTTCCGACCAAATTTAAACTTGATCTTTATATGATTTCGACACGATAAGCAAAGTCTGTAATATTGAGTCTCAAAATTTTGAATCTTGTTTTATGAAATCATTTGACTTCAACCGCTCTCGACGATTCACGAACAATTAATTGTAAATAGATATGTGCGTATGTATATATATGATTAATATTTCGAAATATAATTTGAAGTATTATATATTGTTGTTATTAAAATTTAATAAACTAATGGTTAGAATAAATATTTATTTATAAGATATTTTATTAAAAAATCTTTATCCGTCACTAATGATCAACGGAGCACGAATTTCAGTCCGTGAATGAAATAATGATGACTAATATTATCACACGTTTAATTTATTAATTTTTATTATATTGTAATTATTGCTTCAAATACTATGCTTGAAAATGATATACAACTGAATATGACTTTATTTCTTTTCATCCGAAGTTGTATTGAGGTTAGTGAATGCTTACTGTACTTGATTGATTCTACATCAAAAAAAAAACTTAAGCATAATAAATAAACCAACTTGTTTTCATTGGATTAGTGAATGCTTAATGCACAGGTGATACATGAATTAGATTGCTTTTTGTTGCTTTTGTTCTCACTCACAATCGAATCTTATATATATACATACTACATACAAGACATAGACAAGAAATATAACTGATTCTGATTTCACAATCTCTTTATATATTTTGTTTTGTTCTTTTTCATGACTTTTGCATCGTCCTACCACCACACTACAAATTGATCAATTATAATTGATCCATCAATCATTCGTTTACTGTTTCCTTAATATTTTTGATTTTCTTTTACCTCAATATCTAATTCTAATTTATGTTGCACCTACTACAATTGCATTAGAAACCAACCAAATATCCCTCTAATTGTTTAATCCCTTCATCACCTTCTTTAAATAGCCGACAACCACCACTTGATCAGACCAAAGACCATCATCAAGGACACCATCAAACAACCACAATCAACTATTCTCCACCACTGCAAAACCGTCACCCGCCACCACTAGTCACCATCTTCCCTCTCACTCTATCTCCTCTCTTCTCTTTCTATTTTAACGGTGAACCAAACAACATTGAAACAACCCACGTCCACCTCACTCATGATTACCACCCAAGTACCAACTCGTCACCACCACTTGGTCATTAATCTACTGTTTCTGTCCGACTGAGAAACCACCACGGCGACCACCTTTCCATCACAAAAAACGTATTACTGATGCTGCAATTAACAAAGAACACCCACCATCAAGACCCTTCTTCATGAGCTGTAAGATGAAACCCCCTTCTATTTTTAATGCCTTTACTCAAGAACATTTTTTCTTTCTATTATGTTTCCTACTCAAATTACAACCGCATTTTTTTTTTCGATTGACACAAGTTGATTGAAACACTTTTTCTATTTACATGATACCATCGAACCTCATGAACCTCACCACCCTTGAACCGACATCACCACCTTTATTAAACCACAACCACGATCTATACCCGGTGGTTACTATTTCTATTCCTTCTCTCTTTCTGTCTTCCTGCTTATTTCGAACCACATATTTGTATGGAGTTATTAATCAGATAATACATATAGTATACTACAAAGGTTATGAGATCCTTTATCAATTTAAGCAAGTGGGGCTAGTAATAAACTAATGGCCGACATTTTCCACTTACACTTATTCTCCTTAGTGGGGTTGGTACATGAGAAAGTGTTGAAGGATTTAAAAAAAATGGGACTCGATGTACGTACTTGGCCAAATGCATTGATTCTTAGATTAACCGTAATTTAACATGGTCGGGTCTTATTTCTCTATTGGGCCACTTCTTGCAAATTTATCACTTGCTGTTTTGGGTTCTTAAACGATGACAAAACGCACACCAATCCATTAAACTTGTTTTATGTTACGGTACCCTAAGAGAGGATAATTGTAAATAGCAAGATGATGATGAAGTATGATGAACGTAATGATGGAAACGGTTTATGTGTTGTGATTAATTCTGTGATCATGAAATTAAGATGATCCATGATGGTTATGACAATAGACGTGATCGTATGATAATGATGTTTTGATGTGATGATTGCGACTGTGAGGAACAAGATGATGATGAGATCACGAGTTGATGAATGCCGTATGATAATGATACCAAATGATTCTATGATGGTCGTGTTTATGATTTTATGATGAAGGATGATGATGATAAATGTCGATGGTGAAGTTAAAGAGAATGAGGAGGAATAACCAAGAACAAAGTTAGTGACCTGTATTGATCTTTATTATTAATTTGTTTTTTCTTTTCTTCTCCTAATTCTGATTCCTGCTTGGACCGAGACCCATTGGATGTTTTGGTGTTGGGCCACTTGTTAGATTGGACTTGGATGCAGTTGGGCTGAGAGTTTGGTTGCAGAAATAATACGAGTTTAAGATAATTGGGTCTGAGATATAAACAGAAAATTAGAAATGGTGCAGTGGATTGATAGTGTTATGGGTAATTGAGGGGTCTCGAGTTCGAACCCAGGCATGAGCATTATTTTTTTAGGCCAATTTCTTGAGGTTCATGAATCCGAGGCCAACCCTGCATTTGTCCAATATAGTAATATGTATTTTTACTACAAAATACATTAGGTGAGTTCATTTGCTCCCTTTTACTCTTTACAATTTTGGGACTGAGAATACATGCGCTATTTTTACAACCGCTTTATTAAATGCTTTTGAAATACATTTTGAACTGCGAATACATAAAATGCTTTTATAAATGTTTGACGAGATAGACGCAAGCAAAACATTCCTCGAATGAATTATGTGGACGTGATAATTTCCACCATTGAATTATGTGGACGTGATAATTGCCACAATTGATATGAATATTTTTCCCCTGATTATTATTGCTTGGTAACATAAGAATTAGGGAACATCACTAATTTTGATAATTAGTGCACGCCTAATTCACGCGAATCCTAAAGGTAGCTACCGGGTTTAACACCCCCACCCATAATGTTCACTAGATGGAAGGGCTAGTGGGAGTGCTATTTAGTACTTCGAAGTTTATATGATTATTATATAGACGAGATGTTCTGTTTTGGGGATATTATTTATGCGCATTATATGTTAAGGTCGGTTACCAAGCCAAGCTATGAAAGCAATGAAAAGTGAATGTTATGTATCGAGAGAATGATTTTATACACAGATTATGTGTATGTTATTTTTGTGCATAAGATATGTGTACGATTACTAAGATTTATGAAAGATGATTTTGTACACGAGAAAGGTGTACTGTATTTAAAAGATATCGCATGTACATTACAGGTGGGTATAGGATTCGGGCCCATTTGTACCATGCAGGATTTAAATCTTGTGGTCTATCATAATGATGAATTTTATTGTTTTATGATAAACCTATGAACTCACCAACCTTTTGGTTGACACTTGAAAGCATGTTTATTCTCAGGTATGAAAGAAATCATCCGCTGTGCATTTGCTCATTTTAAAAGACATCATTTGGAGTCGATCATCGCAATGGGACCAGATGTTGGTGACTTCGTCCAGATGGATTAGGACAGGGTATGACATGTGGTATCAGAGCGGTGGTCTTAGTGAACCAGGTCTTGTAGTAGTGTGTCTAACTGATAGTTGTTTAGATGCATTAGTGAGTCTGGACTTCGACCGTGTCTGCATGTCAAAAGTTTTGCTTATCATTTCGTGTCAAAAATCATCTACTTATCATCCTTAGGAAATTGTCTGCTTATTATTCCTAGTCTAAACACATCTTACTGCCTTGATTGCATGAATAGTGTATAGACAAATCTATATCTTAACGTATCTGTTACTGTAGAATTTATCTGACACGTTTCCTTAATTTTCTCCGTAATCTACGGGATCTTCTGTATATATTAGATATTCTATATACCTAGAATATTATCCGATAACCGAAAATCATTTCATATCGAAAACCCTCTAACTGATCATAAGAGATGGATCCTACACCTAGCTTGGATTCCATTAGTTCCGAAAGTAATTTTGAGATGCGTATTGAAGTAGACTCCGAAATCAATGAACCCGAAGTGTCTCCACCGTTTAACTATTTTTCTTTCTGGAGGAGATGGGGGTGGGTCCGAGACTTACTCATTCGATGGAGAAATGAAGAAGGCGAGCCCTACCGCGAACCAAAATTACCTCCTAACATAGGAGAAAACGATGTACTCACCGGTGAACCTATGCGCAACACTGTATTCACCCTTCTTGCTAAAGTTTTCCACCTCGAAGGTCGCGTTACTGCAATCTCAGAAAATATTCAACCTCTACTTCCGAATACCAATCGGAGGGGAATATTAGAAGAAGTTAGGGAACTTCGAATTGATAATCAAGATCTGTCGAATCAGATGAGTGGATGGATAGAAATGATAGAGGGTAGGATAGAAACCCTGACAAGAATGGTGCGTGATTTACAAGCTATACTTACTACACCAACATCATCACCAACCTCAGCACCAACAACACTTGTAGCACTGACAACAATAGTACCACCATCAGCAGCACCAGTAGCATAACCAGTACCAACAACAACAACAACATCATCACACGTCTCAACCTCGCAATCTATACCTCAAGCATAATCATCGTTCTACGAATCGTTCTACATAAACTATCTTCGTCCTTCATGGCGATTATGTAATCTCTAATGTTTTAGAGATTATGTACTCTAGTTCTAACCGTAAATCTGATGAGTTTAATATCACATTGACTCATTAAATTCATGATTACGTCTGAAGAAAATATATATGTATATATGTTTTCATTGAGATTGTAATTAAAATTTTTATTGTACAAACTGTTAATGGTGAAAATATTTTAACGGGTAGGTAATACCCGAGGAATATTTAGATTTCGTATTAATAAGTTACACTGTACATTCTTCAAATATGATTTAACAATCATTTAATATCCTACTTACATCCACAGATATACATAACCGTTCACCACAGAATAATCATTTTCATTCAATTTCATATTTGGATTTTGATTTATTAGAATGCAGCAAGTGGCATAATGAAGAAAACATTGGACAAAATAAAATTTGTTAGAAATAAACAAATTAACTATGAAAATTTTTGTTAAGAATCCACGCTAACTGTTCCAAGCTAACTGTTCCTAGCTAACTGATTACAATTTTATTTATCGCAGTTTATTTATCGCAATTTAATTATCGCAATTTTATTTATCGTCATTTAAATTCTGTATTTATTTTACGCACTTTAAATATCGGGACATGTATACAAGGTTTTGACATATCATATCGACGCATATATCTATATTATTTGGAATAACCATAGACACTCTATATGCAGTAATGATCGAGTTCTCTATACAGGGTTGAGGTTGATTCTATAATAATATATATACTTTGAGTTGTGATCGAGTCTGAGACATGTACACGGGTCACGACACGTATTAATTAATTCGAATATTATATATTAAATTATATATGTATTATTGGACTGTTAACTGTGGATTATCAACTGTGGACTAATGACATTGGACAATTAAAATGAATTAAAATATTGATTATAATATATGAAACTAAACATTTCTTCAAGTTTGCCACTTGATTTCGTCTTAAAAACCTCATTTGTATCTTGACGATTACAATCTGCGTTCAAACCTTTCATAATTCTTGGAAACACCTCAATCGAGAGGATAAACCAACCGCACTTCATCTATGGAAGAAAAAATTAATGCGTATAGTTATGCACCTGAAAATTCTCGAAAACTGAGTAAACGTTTAACACGTAGCTGTGCTAATTCCTTTAGTGTTATTATTACCCAAAATAACTTTGCGGTTCTTCTTCAAAATAGCCAATTTTGTCACAGCTCCAACAAGACAACTTCGACTTTTCATTCAAAACAACCTTATTATAACCTTGATATATATGCGTGCTCATTTATTATTACCAGATAACCTTTTATATTCCACCATACTACCATCATCGTTTAATCATCTAAAAACACAATTCTCCTGAAACCTCCTCGGATTGATAACCAATGATTCAGATATCGTAGCATTAAATGCAGAGGAAACGAAAAAAATGGTAGATGGTCTAAACGGCCAAAAATTTGATGATAAAGAAAGGAGTGTTAGGAACGCTCGATAGAAAAATTGGAACTGAAAAATAGGTTGAGCTAACCAGGAAGGAAACCAAGGACAAATACAAGGATCATACCTATATTCAAAGAATCCAGGTAATTCTGGATCCGCCGAAATCTTTAGAGAATATCTTGTTACGAAGTCATGTTAAATTTTTGCGAAAATTTTTTCTTCATCAACCTTCGAACTTAGAAACTCCAAAATATCATCATAAATATCTTCGATATTTCTGAGGATATTTTCATAAATATTGTCATAACCCGACCTTAACCATAAGGATGAATACAATAACATATGATTTCATCGCGAGGTATTGACCTCTATATGCGACATTTTTCAAAAACTGCATTCGTTTTTACAATACAAACCATAGCTTTTATTACAAATACAAGGTTTAAACAACTTAATAATGATTATCGTTTAGCGATAATCTTAGACTTAAAACTTTACATGTGATAATAACAATACGACCTCCAACATATTTTACATTACAAATCCTCCGATATGCAGTTTTATTTTTGACACAAATATGCATACTCAAGATCTTGCTTAAATTCAACATGTTGCAGCGGAAGCTTTTAGTTATCATCTGAGAATAAACATGCTTAAAACGTCAACATAAAGTTGGTGATATATAGGTTTAATGCCGGCAGCGTTATAAATATAGACCACAAGATTTCATATATAAATGTTTTAATAAAAATATTCTAAGTTGTTGAGCACTTGATAACCATACTTAACATTTAATCAACGTCGCATATTCCCTTTATCATGAAATCTTACTACACCGTACCAAGTGTAGTTACCGAAACGAAGTACTGTGCAACCGTTGAATACTGGTCGTCCAGTCCGGTTGGGGTTGTCAGGCCCGATAGATCTATCAACAGGATTCGCGTTTACAATACCTCATGTAAATAATAGTTACCAAGTTACAGGGAAGTATGCCAGTGGTACAACTCAACGTAGAATATATATTTTTAATCACTTGTGTCCATAACGTAAATCATAAAATGCATGTATTCTCATCCCGAAATATTTAGACTTTAAAAGTGGGACTATATACTCACCTTTTCCTTGAAGGTATTTAACTCGACTTGGTCTCCGATAGATATCACGAACCTAACCATATATATAATATATCAACATATTTTCTTTTCAAGTAATCGTTTCATATATATATATACTTATAATACTTTTAATATTTTCTTAGTCCGTAGTTAGCAGTCTGTTGTTAATGGTCCACAATTAGTTGCTCAATAAAATAAATAAAGACCCCATCGTATTCGTATTGATCAGAATTAATCTCGACCCATGGTACCATGTTGTCAAATGACGTATTGCGTACATAAAGTACCGTGTTGTCAGATGACGTGTTGCGTACAATCATGAGGTCTTATGATTAATTTTCTCGTGTTGTTTACGGGTGGTCCTGGAATATATAAAATCAAATTATAAGTAAATATATATTAAATATTATGTTAATTAGCCAAGATATGATTAATCCGATTTTGTCATAATATGATATATTACAGATTTTGAAGTGTTTTAAAAATCAAATTAGAAGGATCTATTTAGTTTGCGAACAGGTTTGAAATCATTCAAACTATGTTCTTGTTGTTAAAAATTTTATAACACAAAATAAGATAGCTATATAAATATGAATTGAATAAGATTATGAATAAGATTACTACCTCAAGTTACTTGGATAAAGCTACTGGAAAAGATAGAAAATAATCTTGATCAAACTTTCTTATGATAATTATAGGTTGTTCATGAAGCTAGTTCTTCATGAGTATTTGCTGAGATTGTGAAGATAACTTAGAGTTCCTAAGAGTGTGTTTTTGGTTATAGAAAGATGGTTGTAAGAATGAAATGAAAAACCAAGGTGATGGTGATACTTATAGGACAGTCTGGTTGTTGAGGGAACAAGGACAAATTATTGTGTTGAATTTTTGAGTAATAATGTATGCTAGCTTACAAATAAGATTCCCTCTTATCTAGGGTAGATCTAAAGCTGATAAGGATATTAATTTGATGTGTATTTACTAATAGTAAATACGTATGGATGATGAGTATGATACGGTAAAAGAAGCTCAAAATCGGGCTTTTATTTTGGGTCCAACCGGGCCAAAAATAAAATTTTAAGACATTTTTAATAAAACAATGTTAGCCAGCCAGGGGCTCTGCCCCTTGGACCCCGTCAGGGGTTGCCACCCCTTGGACCCCGCTTATCGGGGGCGCTGCCCCCGAACCCCCGTCATAATCAAGATAAGTTCAAACAAGTGTGCACTCCACACTTCCCCAAACTTGTTCGATATTTATCAAGATTATTTTGGTTACAAATTAATCCCATTACACTTAAAATCATATTGGTGACATAAATAACAACACATTATAGATTGTAAGTATATATGTCAAAGAACGTTACATATAGTTATCGTTTTGAAAACTTAAGTTAGTGGTCTCAAAGTATACTTATAACTCATTGTTGTTAGTTCACAATGAAATGTTAAACCATCCTTAAATCATGTTAAATATGTATAGATATGTACATATACATAATCATATAATTATCGTGTGTTATATAGTTCGTGATATCATCGGTCAAATTGGACGGTTAAACATTGTGTAAAACTCTTTTCAAAAATATATGTCTCAACAGTTTGAATTGCTTATCATGTTGGTAAGGTTTAATTTGTGTAAATATTAATCTCATAAGTATAGAACGATCGGAAAATTCTGGGTCGTTACAAATATTCTTATCCGAAATTATCTACCTCTTCGTGTTTTCTGTATTCCATTATATTGGAAACTTCTGTAAAATCTAAGTATAAACTATGACTGAATTGTGGAGAAGTGTTGAGAACTGATGCATGAGTTAGTATAATATAATGCGCTTGGCCAACGTGATTATATTACAGTAAGTCATGCTGAGTTTCTAATGGGACGTGATGATTCACAGATTATAACGTCATCATGTGCCATGTTACATAACTCTGTCATTCTACTTAATATCTGAACATATCAAGAAAATATATTCTTGATAGTTTTATCTTCAGTGATTCTGATAATTTAAAAATCAAATCGTGCTATTACTTTTACTTTCTGCTTAGAATCTTAGTTATGATCTTTCGAACTTCATACCTACAAATCGAGACGTCTCGATCGCTTTACTTAAAGCTCAAGAACCAGAGCTGGATTAAACATTTTCACAATCTTTGAAAGTATTAATTGAGAAAGAAAGTATTGGAGTGGTGAAAATAGTGGAACGGAAGAGGTAAATTTATAGCGAAATATCAGACAAATCAATCGAGGCAGATGCTCGCATTTAATTAAAGTGATCTTAAATTTCATAAATCCCGAAGAATCAGATCTTATAGATTTCCATAGATTTTCTTTTAAATTCCTTAAATTCCAGAAATCCACCGTGACTACGTCAAAAGTTAAAGCTCTATCTCAATATTTTGTGACAGCTTCACTTGAACGCTCCACATAATCAAATCGTTTTATCTATATTTATCAATAATGATAAAACTCTAATTATCAATTCATATTCATTACAAAAACATTTTTATTGTTAGCCATGACTACCCCAAAGAAATTTCGGGACGAAATTTCTTTAACGGGTAGGTACTGTGACGACCCGGAAATTTTCGACCAAATTTAAACTTGATCTTTATATGATTTCGACACGATAAGCAAAGTCTGTAATATTGAGTCTCAAAATTTTGAATCTTGTTTTATGAAATCATTTGACTTCGACCGCTCTCGACGATTCACGAACAATTAATTGTAAATAGATATGTGCGTATGTATATATATGATTAATATTTCGAAATATAATTTGAAGTATTATATATTGTTGTTATTAAAATTTAATAAACTAATGGTTAGAATAAATATTTATTTATAAGATATTTTATTAAAAAATCTTTATCCGTCACTAATGATCAACGGAGCACGAATTTCAGTTCGTGAATGAAATAATGATGACTAATATTATCACACGTTTAATTTATTAATTTTTATTATATTGTAATTATTGCTTCAAATACTATGCTTGAAAATGATATACAACTGAATATGACTTTATTTCTTTTCATCCGAAGTTGTATTGAGGTTAGTGAATGCTTACTGTACTTGATTGATTCTACATCAAAAAAAAAAAACTTAAACATAATAAATAAACCAACTTGTTTTCATTGGATTAGTGAATGCTTAATGCACAGGTGATACATGAATTAGATTGCTTTTTGTTACTTTTGTTCTCACTCACAATCGAATCTTATATATATACATACTACATACAAGACATAGACAAGAAATATAACTGATTCTGATTTCACAATCTCTTTATATATTTTGTTTTGTTCTTTTTCATGACTTTTGCATCGTCCCACCACCACACTACAAATTGATCAATTATAATTGATCCATCAATCATTCGTTTACTGTTTCCTTATGATATTATAATTATATTTTTGATTTTCTTTTACCTCAATATCTAATTCTAATTTATGTTGCACCTACTACAATTGCATTAGAAACCAACCAAATATCCCTCTAATTGTTTAATCCCTTCATCACCTTGTTTAAATAGCCGACAACCACCACTTGATCAGACCAAAGACCATCATCAAGGACACCATCAAACAACCACAATCAACTATTCTCCACCACTGCAAAACCGTCACCCGCCACCACTAGTCACCATCTTCCCTCTCACTCTATCTCCTTTCTTATCTTTCTATTTTAACGGTGAACCAAACAACATTGAAACAACCCACGTCCACCTCACTCATGATCACCACCCAAGTACCAACTCGTCACCACCACTTGGTCATTAATCTACTGTTTCTGTCGGACTGAGAAACCACCACGGCGACAACCTTTCCATCACAAAAAACGTATTACTGTTGCTGCAATTAACAAAGAACACCCACCATCAAGACCCTTCTTCATGAACTGTAAGATGAAACCCCCTTCTATTTTTAATGCCTTTACTCAAGAACATTTTTGCTTTCTATTATGTTTCCTACTCAAATTACAACCGCATTTTTTTTTCCGATTGACACAAGTTGATTGAAACACTTTTTCTATTTACATGATACCATCGAACCTCATGAACCTCACCACCCTTGAACCGACATCATCACCTTTATTAAACCACAACCACGATCTATACCCAGCAGTTACTATTTCTGTTCCTTCTCTCTTTCTGTCTTCCTGCTTATTTCGAACCACATATTTGTATGGAGTTATTAATCAGATAATACATATAGTATACTACAAAAGTTATGAGATCCTTTATCAATTTAAGCAAGTGGGGCTGTTAATAAACTAATGGCCGACATTTTCCACTTACACTTATTCTCCTTAGTGGGGTTGGTACATGAGAAAGTGTTGAAGGATTTAAAAAAAATGGGACTCGATGTACGTACGTGGCCAAATGCATTGATTCTTGGATTAACCGTAATTTAACATGGTCGGGTCCTATTTCTCTATTGGGCCACTTCTTGCAAATTTATCACTTACTGTTTTGGGTTCTTAAACGATGACAAAACGCACACCAATCCATTAAACTTGTTTTATGTTTCGGTACCCTAAGAGAGGATAATTGTAAATAGCAAGATGATGATGAAGTATGATGAACGTAATGATGGAAATGGTTTATGTGTTGTGATTAATTCAATGATCATGAAATTAAGATGATCCATGATGGTTATGACGATAGACGTGATCGTATGATAATGATGTTTTGATGTGATGATGGCGACTGTGAGGAACAAGATGATGATGAGATCACGAGTTGATGAATGCCGTATGATAATGATACCGAATGATTCTATGATGGTCGTGTTTATGATTTTATGATGAAGGATGATGATGATAAACGTTGATGATGAAGTTAAAGAGAATGAGGAGGAATAACCAAGAACAAAGTTAGTGACCTGTATCGATCTTTATTATTAAATTTTTTTTTCTTCTCCTAATTCTGATTCCTGCTTAGACCGAGACCCATTGGATGTTTTGGTGTTGGGCCACTTGTTAGATTGGACTTGGATGCAGTTGGGCTGAGAGTTTGGTTGCAGAAATAATACGAGTTTAAGATAATTGGGTCTGAGATATAAATAGAAATTTGGAAATGGTGCAGTGGATTGATAGTGTTATGGGTAATTGAAAGGCCTCGGGTTCGAACCCAGGCTTGAGCATTATTTTTTTTAGGCCAATTTCTTGAGGTTCGTGAATCCGAGGCCAACCCTGCATTTGTCCAATATCGTAATATGTATTTTTACTACAAAATACATTAGGTGAGTTCATTTGCTCCCTTTTACTCTTTACATTTTTGGGACTGAGAATACATGCGCTATTTTTACAACTGCTTTATTAAATGCTTTTGAAATACATTTTGAACTGCGAATACATGAAATGCTTTTATAAATGTTTGACGAGATAGACACAAGCAAAACATTCCTCGAATGAATTATGTGGACGTGATAATTGCCACCATTGAATTATGTGGACGTGATAATTGCCACAATTGATATGAATATTTTTCCCCTGATTATTATTGCTTGGTAACATAAGAATTAGGGAACATCACTAATTTTGATAATTAGTGCACGCCTAATTCACGCGAATCCTAAAGGTAGCTACTGGGTTTAACACCCCCACCCATAATGTTCACTAGATGGAAGGGCTAGTGGGAGTGCTATTTAGTACTTCGAAGTTTATATGATTATTATATAGACGAGATGTTCTGTTTTGGGGATATTATTTATGCGCATTATATGTTAAGGTCGGTTACCAAGCCAAGCTATGAAAGCAATGAAAAGTGAATGTTATGTATCGAGAGAATGATTTTATACACAGATTATGTGTATGTTATTTTTGTGCATAAGATATGTGTACGATTACTAAGATTTATGAAAGATGATTTTGTACACGAGAAAGGTGTACTGTATTTAAAAGATATCGCATGTACATTACAGGTGGGTATAGGATTCGGGCCCATTTGTACCATGCAGGATTTAAATCTTGTGGTCTATCATAATGATGAATTTTATTGTTTTATGATAAACCTATGAACTCACCAACCTTTTGGTTGACACTTGAAAGCATGTTTATTCTCAGGTATGAAAGAAATCATTCGCTGTGCATTTGCTCATTTTAAAAGACATCATTTGGAGTCGATCATCGCAATGGGACCAGATGTTGGTGACTTCGTCCAGATGGATTAGGACGGGGTATGACAGCACCGCCACTTTTTCATGAATATTTTAAATATTTTAACATTTTTAATTTATTTTCATTTATTAAACAAATCTATATAATTACTTAAGTAATTAATTAAAATTACTTAAAAATAAATTTTAAATTCTTAAAGATTATTTTTAATTACATTAACATTATAAAATTACTTAAAATTTATTTTTAATAACTATAAAAATTACTTTTACTTACTTTTAAAATTACTTTTAATTACTTTTAAAATTACTTTTAATTACTTATATAATTAATTATAAATTACTTTTAATCACTTAAATATTTTTTTAATTACTTATTAATTATATAAATTAAATCATAATTAAACCCTAATTATCATCATCGTCATCGTCGTCATCATCATCATCGTCATCATCGTCATCATCATCATAATCCTCTTCATCGTTAAATTAATCCGTTATTATCATCGTCAACATCATCATCGTCATCATCGTCATCGTCATCATCGTCATCGTCATCATCCTCGTCACATGTGACGTCAAATCTTTAGCGGGAAACATTTGGTGGGAAATTTTTGGCGGGAAAACAGATGATGGCTTTTTGTGCGGAAAAATTCTTCTATATAACTACCCCACCAATCACAACACTAGATGACTGCAACAATATGGCTGATAATTACCATTATGGTCCAGTGGAAACTTTGCCTGTGAAATTTTGTCAATCTTGTGGTTCAAAGATGGTTCTCAAAACTTGCTTGTCTGATGAGTACCAGTACGGTCGACGATATAATGCTTGTGGTGGTAGGTTCGGCACCTTGATGTCTGCACTTTGTAGAAAGTGACAAATTTAGATTGATCCGCTCTGGTCTGAGAGGGCGCTTGAGGTGATACCAGAATTGTTAAGGTCCAAAAAAGATCTAGAACATTCATTCAAAACCGAAAAACGTCAGCAAAAATGTTGAAACTGATGTTAATTTGTACTTTTGTAGCATTTGTGTCGTATTTCATTTTCAACTAACCGATGTAATCACCTATGGAAGTATTGTGTTGTAGTTTGTAGTTTCTGAATTAATTTCAGTTTCTAGTATTTCAGTTTCTAGTATTTCAGTTTCAGTTGTAGTTTGTAGTTTCATAATTAATTTCAGTTTCTAGTATTTCAGTTTCTACTATTTCAATGCATCTTCATGGTTGATATTGACACCAGCCTTCCATCATCAAATCCACCACCACCACATTCATGACCAACTTTGAATGCTTAAATTGTGTTATTGTTGTATTTTGAATTTCAATAAATTGTTGTATTTTAATAAACTGTGTAATTTTAATTTTCAATAAATCGTGTAATTTTAACATTGGATTCGTGTAATAAAGTTGTGTTGAGCAAAGATGCTCTGCATAAAGTTGTGTTGAGCAGAGATGCTCTGCATAAAGTTGTGTTGAGTAGAGATGCTCTGCATAAAGCTGTATTCAACATGTGATTTTAATTTATGACCACTGGATTCGTTCAAACAAGTGCTTCAATCCCTATAAATACAATCCCTCAATTGTTAATAAACCACACCTCAAACACTTATCTCTCTACTAAATCTAAAATTTATAAGTTCATAATGTCTCAGATGAATGTTATGCTTCAAGTTAACTATGGTGGGAAATTCGACCGCGAGGTCAAGAATTACTCCACCGTCAATTCTGAATAGAGGGAGTATTGCATGAATGTCCGAAATTACCCGTTGTCTGAACTACTTGATTTTCTCAAGGAGGACATACCTCTTGCATTCTCACAAGTGTGGTTCTTCAAGGAACCCAATGTTCCAGCCAGTCTTCTTAAAGATGAAGAAGACTAGACCATGCTTGTGGGTCGAGCAGTGACCAGCAACGAAATCATAAAGTTGTATATCGAGTTCCGGGATGAGAGCGAAAACATTGTGTCTGATGAAGAGGACTACGTGCCCTCCGGGCCACAGTACAACACGGATGGAAAATTCTATTCGTCTGATTCTCCTGATCTCAATGATTTCTAAATGTCTTGTTGTATTATCATTGTTTACTATCGTTGTTTAGCTTTCGTTATTATTGTGTTTAATCTATAGTTTCAAAAAATTGTAACCGTGATGTTGTTTTAATAAAAGTGACGTTAAAAAAATAGTGATTTATATTTGTAATAGTATGAAAAATTTAATAAGGTCTTAATAAATTTAATAATAACAATACACCGTTACATAACAACGTTACATTACACCGTTACGTACACCGACACATAAACACCGTTACACTAGGGGATTGAAGCGGGAAACAACTTTCCTTTTTTTGGAGCCATTTTTTCGGGTACAATAATTGGATCATATCTTTCCGGACGACATTGGGTCGTCCGGGAAAACTTTGTGGATCTACTTAAAGAGTATCCATACACACTCTTTTCATCCATATCCACCCATTCAAGTCTCTCTATCTCTATCTCTACAATCACACTATGAATCAACCAACAAATAATAGACCTATTAGTGAAGGTCGACAAGTCAGACTACAAGATTTTCCAGAGATCGATCGTGAATTCAGAAGATTGGGTTGGCTTCCTTTCCTTTTGCTTGATAAGTTTTTTTTTCCTGCTCTCGTGCATCAATTCTATTCCAACTTTGATTTCACTAATGAAGAATTGGTGAGGTTTCAAATCTATGACAGGCAACATGAGTATACTCTTGAATAATTTGGTATGCTATTGGGCGTACCATTTGAAGGTAAAAATATCTATTTTTCCAGTGAAGACCTTGAAGCTCTTCCTCACAATATTCCAAAATATGACATGGCCATACTTGTGTGTCGTACTGCAGTTCCATTCAGAACCATAGAACGTTCAGGCATCCTTGACGAATACCTTCATCCGGGAAATATTGCTATAAGAAATGCACTTATTAGGAGTAACATGTACCACCGCGAACCAAACGTCACTCGATTGTCAATGACCGAAGCATGTCTTCACTGGTGCATAACTCACAACATCCAAGTAAATATTGCTCATTTGGTCGCTTCCCGAATGAATCAACTTCGTTATGCAGAAACAAGACCTCATCTTCCGTACGGAGCATTTCTGAACGATCTATTTACTAGTATTGGTGTGGTTGAAGGTCCGGTGGGACGACGCCCGATAACCACGTTACCTATCGACCGGTCCTTCGTTTCTAAAACATTGGCAGCATTGAGCTCCGGTTCTAAAAGTTCATCCACTCATTCGGATGCTCGTAGTCATCCTCGTCGTCGTTATTAGTGTGTTTCAATACCAGTAATGTATTTGTGTTTAGCTATGTTTGTGTTTAGTTTAAAAAAAATGTAACCGTGTTTGGTTTTTAATAAAAGTGATGTTAAAAAAAATAATCTTTTATGATTAGTAAAAATAATAATAATAATAATAATAATAATAATAATAATAATAATAATAATAATAATAATAATAATAATAATAATTATTATTATTATTATTATTATTATTATTATTATTATTATTATTATTATTATTATTATTATTATTATTATTATTATTATTATTATTATTATTATTATGGAGTCTTTATTCATTCAGTATTAATTATGGATTAAATTGAACTGTAATTTAAATGACAATTGTTATTCAACATAACTAATAAAAACGATACAATTAATACCAAAATAAAAACGATACAATTAATACTAACAAAACGATAAAATTAAAACCAAAATAAAAACGATACAATTAACACTAAAATAAAAATGATACAATTAATACTAAAATAAAAACGATACGATTAACATTAAACTCAACTAAACTTAACAGTTTAGTTGACGAAAATTAAAACAACTTTACTCATCTTCCAATACCAAATATAGATAAATGCGATTAGAACGCCAACTCAAGGTTTCTTTTATACCGTTCCACTGATCCTGTAGTGACCCTAACTTTTCCATGTTTATATATATTAATTGAGATTGATATTTACATGATTAAATGTTTCCAACATGTTAAGCAATCAAACTTGTTAAGACTTGATTAATTGAAATATGTTTCATATAGACAATTGACCACCCAAGTTGACCGGTGATTCACGAACGTTAAAACTTGTAAAAACTATATGATGACATATATATGGATATATATATAGTTAACATGATACTATGATAAGTAAACATATCATTAAGTATATTAACAATGAACTACATATGTAAAAACAAGACTACTAACTTAATGATTTTTAAACGAGACATATATGTAACGATTATCGTTGTAAAGACATTTAATGTATATATATCATATTAAGAGATATTCATACATGATAATATCATGATAATATAATAATTTAAAATCTCATTTGATATTATAAACATTGGGTTAACAACATTTAACAAGATCGTTAACCTAAAGGTTTCAAAACAACACTTACATGTAACGACTAACGATGACTTAACGACTCAGTTAAAATGTATATACATGTAGTGTTTTAATATGTATTTATACACTTTTGAAAGACTTAAATACACTTATCAAAATACTTCTACTTAACAAAAATGCTTACAATTACATCCTCGTTCAGTTTCATCAACAATTCTACTCGTATGCACCCGTATTCGTACTCGTACAATACACAGCTTTTAGATGTATGTACTATTGGTATATACACTCCAATGATCAGCTCTTAGCAGCCCATGTGAGCACCTAACACATGTAGGAACCATCATTTGGCAACTAGCATGAAATATCTCATAAAATTACAAAAATATGAGTAATCATTCATGACTTATTTACATGAAAACAAAATTACATATCCTTTATATCTAATCCATACACCAACGACCAAAAACACCTACAAACACTTTCATTCTTCAATTTTCTTCATCTAATTGATCTCTCTAAAGTTCTATCTTCAAGTTCTAAGTGTTCTTCATATATTCTACAAGTTCTAGTTACATAAAATCAAGAATACTTTCAAGTTTGCTAGCTCACTTCCAATCTTGTAAGGTGATCATCCAACCTCAAGAAATCTTTGTTTCTTACATTAGGTTATCATTCTAATACAAGGTAATAATCATATTCAAACTTTGGTTCAATTTCTATAACTATAACAATCTTATTTCAAGTGATGATCTTACTTGAACTTGTTTTCGTGTCATGATTCTCCTTCAAGAACTTCGAGCCATCCAAGGATCCGTTGAAGCTAGATCCATTTTTCTCTTTTCCAGTAGGTTTATCCAAGGAACTTAAGGTAGTAATGATGTTCATAACATCATTCGATTCATACATATAAAGCTATCTTATTCGAAGGTTTAAACTTGTAATCACTAGAACATAGTTTAGTTAATTCTAAACTTGTTCGCAAACAAAAGTTAATCCTTCTAACTTGAATTTTAAAATCAACTAAACACATGTTCTATATCTATATGATATGCTAACTTAATGATTTAAAACCTGAAAACATGAAAAACACCGTAAAACCGGATTTACGCCGTCGTAGTAACACCGCGGGCTGTTTTGGGTTAGTTAATTAAAAACTATGATAAACTTTGATTTAAAAGTTGTTATCATGAGAAAATGATTGTTATTATGAACATGAAACTATATCCAAAAATTATGGTTAAACTCAAAGTGGAAGTATGTTTTCTAAAATGGTTATCTAGACGTCGTTCTTTCGACTGAAATGACTACCTTTACAAAAACGACTTGTAACTTATTTTTCCGACTATAAACCTATACTTTTTATGTTTAGATTCATAAAATAGAGTTCAATATGAAACCATAGCAATTTGATTCACTCAAAACGGATTTAAAATGAAGAAGTTATGGGTAAAACAAGATTGGATAATTTTTCTCATTTTAGCTACGTGAAAATTGGTAACAAATCTATTCCAACCATAACTTAATCAACTTGTATTGTATATTATGTAATCTTGAGATACCATAGACACGTATACAATGTTTCGACCTATCATGTCGACACATCTATATATATTTCGGAACAACCATAGACACTCTATATGTGAATGTTGGAGTTAGCTATACAGGGTTGAGGTTGATTCCAAAATATATATAGTTTGAGTTGTGATCAATACTGAGATACGTATACACTGGGTCGTGGATTGATTCAAGATAATATTTATCGATTTATTTCTGTACATCTAACTGTGGACAACTAGTTGTAGGTTACTAACGAGGACAGCTGACTTAATAAACTTAAAACATCAAAATATATTAAAAGTGTTGTAAATATATTTTGAACATACTTTGATATATATGTATATATTGTTATAGGTTCGTGAATCAACCAGTGGCCAAGTCTTACTTCGTGACGAATTAAAAAACTGTGAAAGTGAGTTATAGTCCCACTTTTAAAATCTAATATTTTTGGGATGAGCATACATGCAGGTTTTATAAATGATTTACAAAATAGACACAAGTACTTGAAACTACATTCTATGGTTGAATTATTGAAATCGAATATGCCCCTTTTTATTAAGTCTAGTAAACTAAGAATTAGGGAACAGACACCCTAATTGACGCGAATCCTAAAGATAGATCTATTGGGCCTAACAAACCCCATCCAAAGTACCGGATGCTTTAGTACTTCGAAATTTATATCATATCCGAAGGGTGTCCCGGAATGATGGGGATATTCTTATATATGCATCTTGTTAATGTCGGTTACCAGGTGTTCACCATATGAATGATTTTTATCTCTATGTATGGGATGTGTATTGAAATATGAAATCTTGTGGTCTATTATTATGATTTGATATATATAGGTTAAACCTATAACTCACCAACATTTTTGTTGACGTTTTAAGCATGTTTATTCTCAGGTGATTATTAAGAGCTTCCGCTATCGCATACTTAAATAAGGACGAGATTTGGAGTCCATGCTTGTATGATATTGTGTAAAAACTGCATTCAAGAAACTTATTTTGTTGTAACATATTTGTATTGTAAACGATTATGTAATGGTCGTGTGTAAACAGGATATTTTAGATTATCATTATTTGATAATCTACGTAAAGCTTTTTTAAACCATTATTGATGAAATAAAGGTTATGGTTTGTTTTAAAATGAATGAAGTCTTTGAAAAACGTCTCATATAGAGGTCAAAACCTCGCAACGAAATCAATTAATATGGAACGTTTTTAATCAATAAGAAACGTCTCAGACAAGGCTCAAACCCAAAACCTCTCGCTCACCCAACAAACACTCAACTATCGAAGCTAACATATATTTCCTGATTATTATCAAACTTGTTATTAATATTGTATTATTAATATTATTACTGTTAAAACATAATGAATATATGGATGAATATAATTAAGCTATGATTAAATGACTTATCAAGATTATTAAAAATGTCATTTTTTATTAAAAACTATCATTATTATTATTATTATTGCAACTATATTATTTTTAAAAGAATCATTTTAGTAAAATTATCATTTTTATTAAAGTTTTTATCTTTATTAAAATTATCATTTTAAAAATAAACATTTTTATTATTACTAATATTACTATCATTATTATTATTATCCTTAATCTAGTATTATTACAATTATTAATTTAACAAATAAATGATCTTTATATAAAAAAATATATTTAACTATATTAATATATTCAATACATATAACATAACTCTATTTTTTATATTTTTTTAATAGTAAGAAATATAAAATGAATATAAGAAACATATATATATATATATATATATATATATATATATATATATATATATATATATATATATATATATATATATATATATATATATATATATATATATATATATATATTATCAATATAAAAAAAGATATAATTAATAAATTTATATTTGCTCGATTACAACTATGTATATTAATAAATATACAAATGATATAAGTTCGTGAATCCAAGGCCAACCCTGCATTGTTCAGTTTTGTCATATGTATTTTTACTACAAAATACAGTATGGTGAGTTCATTTGATTCCCTTTTACTCTTTACATTTTTGGGACTGAGAATACATGCGCTACTTTTACAACTGCTCTATTAAATGCTTTTGAAATACATTTTGAACTGCGAATACATGAAATGCTTTTATAAATGTTTGATGAGATAGACACAAGCAAAACATTCCTCGAATGAATTATGTGGACGTGATAATTGCCACCATTGAATTATGTGGACGTGATAATTGCCACAATTGATATGAATATTTTTCCCCTGATTATTATTGCTTGGCAACCTAAGAATTAGGGAACATCACTAATTTTGAGAATTAGTGCACGCCTAATTGACGCGAATCCTAAAGGTAGCTACCGGGTTTAACACCCCCACCCAGAATGTTCACTAGACGATTTATATGTTTGAAGAGAAGATGAAAGGGAAACAGAAGTTAATAGGTTAAATAATATTTAGAAGAGTTATAATCAGTAAAAATCGAATGGTATCAGAGCCACTCATGTGCCGTTGGGGGTGGTGGGGCAAACCTCATCGAGGACGATGAGTCCCTAAGGGGGGTGAATGTAACACCCTAGGCAAATCCCACATCGCCCATGGACATGAGTGATCATGGGATTATAAGGTAATACTCACGTTTAAATGACACAACGCGTTTTGGGACCACATGCAGAGCAGATGTGCGAGTACGCTGCAGTTAAGCGTGCTCGGGCGAGAGCACTACCAGGATGGGTGACCTCCTGGGAAAGTGCTTCTCGTGTGTGGTCGCCAAGAAAAAGCCGTGCGCCTGCGGGCAAAGCGGACAATATTGTGGTCATGTTAAGCTAGGGTGTTACAGAATGGTATCAGAGCCACTCATGTGCCGTTGGGGGTGGTGGGGCAAACCTCATCGAGGACGATGAGTCCATAAGGGGGGGTGAATGTAACACCCTAGGCAAATCCCACATTGCCCATGGACATGAGTGATCATGGGATTATAATGTAATACTCACGCTTAAATGACACAACGCGTTTTGGGACCACATGCAGAGCAGATGTGCGAGTACGCTGCAGTTAAGCGTGCTCGGGCGAGAGCACTACCAGGATGGGTGACCTCCTGGGAAAGTGCTTCTCGTGTGTGGTCGCCAAGAAAAATCCGTGCGCCTGCGGGTAAAGCGGACAATATTGTGGTCATGTTAAGCAGGGGTGTTAGAAAGGACCCGTCCTAATCCATCCGGATGAAGTCCATATCGATTATAAACGATTCACAACAGTTGATTACATCGCGAGGTACTTGACCTCTATATGATACATTTTACAAACATTGCATTCGTTTTGAAAAGACAATCTTTCATTACATCTAAAGTTGACAGACATGCATACCATTTCATAATATATTCAACTATAATTGACTTAATAAAGATCTTGATAAACTCAATGACTCGAATGCAACGTCTTTTGAAATATGTCATGAATGACTCCAAGTAATATCTTTTAAATGATCAAATGCACAGCGGAAGATTTCTTTCGTACCTGAGAATAAACATGCTTTAAAGTGTCAACCAAAAGGTTGGTGAGTTTCATTTGCCCCTTTTACTCTTTACATTTTTGGGCTGAGAATACATGCAAATGCTTTATTAACTGTTTTACAATATTTATATACGTGAGTTTCATTTGCCCTTTTAACCTTTATATTTTTGGGCTGAGAATACATGCGCTACTTTTATATCTGTTTTACGAAATAGACACAAGTAATTGAAACTACATTATATGGTTGAATGATCGAAACTGAATATGCCCCTTTTTAGTCTGGTAATCTAAGAATTAGGGAACAGACACCCTAATTGATGTGAACTCTAAAGATAGATCTATCGGGCCCAACAAGCCCCATCCAAAGTACTGTGAATTATTTAATAATGATTGTTAAAGTGAATTATTCGTCAACACCTTCAACAGCTTAAAATTTCGGGACGAAATTTATTTAACGGGTAGGTACTGTAGTGACCCGAACTTTTCCATGTTTATATATATTAATTGAGATTGATATTTACATGATTAAATGTTTCCAAGATGTTAAGCAATCAAACTTGTTAAGACTTGATTAATTGAAATATGTTTCATATAGACAATTGACCACCCAAGTTGACCGGTGATTCACGAACGTTAAAACTTGTAAAAACTATATGATGACATATATATGGATATATATATAGTTAACATGATACTATGATAAGTAAACATATCATTAAGTATATTAACAATGAACTACATATGTAAAAACAAGACTACTAACTTAATGATTTTTAAACGAGACATATATGTAACGATTATCGTTGTAAAGACATTTAATGTATATATATCATATTAAGAGATATTCATACATGATAATATCATGATAATATAATAATTTAAAATCTCATTTGATATTATAAACATTGGGTTAACAACATTTAACAAGATCGTTAACCTAAAGGTTTCAAAACATCACTTACATGTAACGACTAACGATGACTTAACGACTCAGTTAAAATGTATATACATGTAGTGTTTTAATATGTATTTATACAATTTTGAAAGACTTCAATACACTTATCAAAATACTTCTACTTAACAAAAATGCTTACAATTACATCCTCGTTCAGTTTCATCAACAATTCTACTCGTATGCACCCGTATTCGTACTCGTACAATACACAGCTTTTAGATGTATGTACTATTGGTATATACAATCCAATGATAAGCTCTTAGTAGCCCATGTGAGTCACCTAACACATGTGGGAACCATCATTTGGCAACTAGCATGAAATATCTCATAAAATTACAAAAATATGAGTAATCATTCATGACTTATTTACATGAAAACAAAATTACATATCCTTTATATCTAATCCATACACCAACGACCAAAAACACCTACAAACACTTTCATTCTTCAATTTTCTTTATCTAATTGATCTCTCTCAAGTTCTATCTTCAAGTTCTAAGTGTTCTTCATATATTCTACAAGTTCTAGTTACATAAAATCTAGAATACTTTCAAGTTTGCTAGCTCACTTCCAATCTTGTAAGGTGATCATCCAACCTCAAGAAAACTTTGTTTCTTACAGTAGGTTATCATTCTAATACAAGGTAATAATCATATTCAAACTTTGGTTCAATTTCTATAACTATAACAATCTTATTTCAAGTGATGATCTTACTTGAACTTGTTTTCGTGTCATGATTCTGCTTCAAGAACTTCGAGCCATCCAAGGATCCTTTGAAGCTAGATCCATTTTTCTCTTTTCCAGTAGGTTTATCCAAGGAACTTAAGGTAGTAATGATGTTCATAACATCATTCGATTCATACATATAAAGCTATCTTATTCGAAGGTTTAAACTTGTAATCACTAGAACATAGTTTAGTTAATTCTAAACTTGTTCGCAAACAAAAGTTAATCCTTCTAACTTGACTTTTAAAATCAACTAAACACATGTTCTATATCTATATGATATGCTAACTTAATGATTTAAAACCTGGAAACATGAAAAACACCGTAAAACCGGATTTACGCCGTCGTAGTAACACCGCGGGCTGTTTTGGGTTAGTTAATTAAAAACTATGATAAACTTTGATTTAAAAGTTGTTATTCTGAGAAAATGATTGTTATTATGAACATGAAACTATATCCAAAAATTATGGTTAAACTCAAAGTGGAAGTATGTTTTCTAAAATGGTCATCTAGACGTCGTTCTTTCGACTGAAATGACTACCTTTACAAAAACGACTTGTAACTTATTTTTCCGACTATAAACCTATACTTTTTATGTTTAGATTCATAAAATAGAGTTCAATATGAAACCATAGCAATTTGATTCACTCAAAACGGATTTAAAATGAAGAAGTTATGGGTAAAACAAGATTGAATAATTTTTCTCATTTTAGCTACGTGAAAATTGGTAACAAATCTATTCCAACCATAACTTAATCAACTTGTATTGTATATTATGTAATCTTGAGATACCATAGACACGTATACAATGTTTCGACCTATCATGTCGACACATCTATATATATTTCGGAACAACCATAGACACTCTATATGTGAATGTTGGAGTTAGCTATACAGGGTTGAGGTTTATTCCAAAATATATATAGTTTGAGTTGTGATCAATACTGAGATACGTATACACTGGGTCGTGGATTGATTCAAGATAATATTTATCGATTTATTTCTGTACATCTAACTGTGGACAACTAGTTGTAGGTTACTAACGAGGACAGCTGACTTAATAAACTTAAAACATCAAAATATATTAAAAGTGTTGTAAATATATTTTGAACATACTTTGATATATATGTATATATTGTTATAGGTTCGTGAATCAACCAGTGGCCAAGTCTTACTTCCCGACGAAGTAAAAATCTGTGAAAGTGAGTTATAGTCCCACTTTTAAAATCTAATATTTTTGGGATGAGAATACATGCAGGTTTTATAAATGATTTACAAAATAGACACAAGTACTTGAAACTACATTCTATGGTTGAATTATCGAAATCGAATATGCCCCTTTTTATTAAGTCTGGTAATCTAAGAATTAGGGAACAGACACCCTAATTGACGCGAATCCTAAAGATAGATCTATTGGGCCTAACAAACCCCATCCAAAGTACCGGATGCTTTAGTACTTCGAAATTTATATCATATCCGAAGGGTGTCCCGGAATGGTGGGGATATTCTTATATATGCATCTTGTTAATGTCGGTTACCAGGTGTTCACCATATGAATGATTTTTATCTCTATGTATGGGATGTGTATTGAAATATGAAATCTTGTGGTCTATTATTATGATTTGATATATATAGGTTAAACCTATAACTCACCAACATTTTTGTTGACGTTTTAAGCATGTTTATTCTCAGGTGATTATTAAGAGCTTCCGATGTCGCATACTTAAATAAGGACGAGATTTGGAGTCCATGCTTGTATGATATTGTGTAAAAACTGCATTCAAGAAACTTATTTTGTTGTAACATATTTGTATTGTAAACGATTATGTAATGGTCGTGTGTAAAAAGGATATTTTAGATTATCATTATTTGATAATCTACGTAAAGCTTTTTTAAACCATTATTGATGAAATAAAGGTTATGGTTTGTTTTAAAATGAATGCAGTCTTTGAAAAACGTCTCATATAGAGGTCAAAACCTCGCAACGAAATCAATTAATATGGAACGTTTTTAATCAATAAGAACGGGACATTTCAGTTGTTTTGAAACCTTTAGGTTAACGATCTTGTTAAATGTTGTTAACCCAATGTTTATAATATCAAATGAGATTTTAAATTATTATATTATCATGATATTATCATGTATGAATATCTCTTAATATGATATATATACATTAAATGTCTTTACAACGATAATCGTTACATATATGTCTCGTTTAAAAATCATTAAGTTAGTAGTCTTGTTTTTACATATGTAGTTCATTGTTAATATACTTAATGATATGTTTACTTATCATAGTATCATGTTAACTATATATATATCCATATACCAACGACCAAAAACACCTACAAACACTTTCATTCTTCAATTTTCTTCATCTAATTGATCTCTCTCAAGTTCTATCTTCAAGTTCTAAGTGTTCTTCATATATTCTACAAGTTCTAGTTACATAAAATCAAGAATACTTTCAAGTTTGCTAGCTCACTTCCAATCTTGTAAGGTGATCATCCAACCTCAAGAAATCTTTGTTTCTTACAGTAGGTTATCATTCTAATACAAGGTAATAATCATATTCAAACTTTGGTTCAATTTCTATAACTATAACAATCTTATTTCAAGTGATGATCTTACTTGAACTTGTTTTCGTGTCATGATTCTGCTTCAAGAACTTCGAGCCATCCAAGGATCCATTGAAGCTAGATCCATTTTTCTCTTTTCCAGTAGGTTTATCCAAGGAACTTAAGGTAGTAATGATGTTCATAACATCATTCGATTCATACATATAAAGCTATCTTATTCGAAGGTTTAAACTTGTAATCACTAGAACATAGTTTAGTTAATTCTAAACTTGTTCGCAAACAAAAGTTAATCCTTATAACTTGACTTTTAAAATCAACTAAATACATGTTCTATATCTATATGATATGCTAACTTAATGATTTAAAACCTGGAAACATGAAAAACACCGTAAAACCGGATTTACGCCGTCGTAGTAACACCGCGGGCTGTTTTGGGTTAGTTAATTAAAAACTATGATAAACTTTTATTTAAAAGTTGTTATTCTGAGAAAATGATTGTTATTATGAACATGAAACTATATCCAAAAATTATGGTTAAACTCAAAGTGGAAGTATGTTTTCTAAAATGGTCATCTAGACGTCGTTCTTTCGACTGAAATGACTACCTTTACAAAAATGACTTGTAACTTATTTTTCCAACTATAAACCTATACTTTTTATGTTTAGATTCATAAAATAGAGTTCAATATGAAACCATAGCAATTTGATTCACTCAAAACGGATTTAAAATGAAGAAGTTATGGGTAAAACAAGATTGGATAATTTTTCTCATTTTAGCTACGTGAAAATTGGTAACAAATCTATTCCAACCATAACTTAATCAACTTGTATTGTATATTATGTAATCTTGAGATACCATAGACACGTATACAATGTTTCGACCTATCATGTCGACACATCTATATATATTTCGGAACAACGATAGACACTCTATATGTGAATGTTGGAATTAGTTATACAGGGTTGAGGTTGATTCCAAAATATATATAGTTTGAGTTGTGATCAATAGTGAGATACGTATACACTGGGTCGTGGATTGATTCAAGATAATATTTAGTGATTTATTTCTGTACATCTAACTGTGGACAACTAGTTGTAGGTTACTAACGAGGACAGCTGACTTAATAAACTTAAAACATCAAAATATATTAAAAGTGTTGTAAATATATTTTGAACATACTTTGATATATATGTATATATTGTTATAGGTTCGTGAATCAACCAGTGGCCAAGTCTTACTTCCCGACGAAGTAAAAATCTGTGAAAGTGAGTTATAGTCCCACTTTTAAAATCTAATATTTTTGGGATGAGAATACATGCAGGTTTTATAAATGATTTACAAAATAGACACAAGTACTTGAAACTACATTCTATGGTTGAATTATCGAAATCGAATATGCCCCATTTTATTAAGTCTGGTAATCTAAGAATTAGGGAACAGACACCCTAATTGACGCGAATCCTAAAGATAGATCTATTGGGCCTAACAAACCCCATCCAAAGTACCGGATGCTTTAGTACTTCGAAATTTATATCATATCCGAAGGGTGTCCCGGAATGATGGGGATATTCTTATATATGCATCTTGTTAATGTCGGTTACCAGGTGTTCACCATATGAATGATTTTTATCTCTATGTATGGGATGTGTATTGAAATATGAAATCTTGTGGTCTATTATTATGATTTGATATATATAGGTTAAACCTATAACTCACCAACATTTTTGTTGACGTTTTAAGCATGTTTATTCTCAGGTGATTATTAAGAGCTTCCGCTGTCGCATACTTAAATAAGGACGAGATTTGGAGTCCATGCTTGTATGATATTGTGTAAAAACTGCATTCAAGAAACTTATTTTGTTGTAACATATTTGTATTGTAAACGATTATGTAATGGTCGTGTGTAAACAGGATATTTTAGATTATCATTATTTGATAATCTACGTAAAGCTTTTTTAAACCATTATTGATGAAATAAAGGTTATGGTTTGTTTTAAAATGAATGCAGTCTTTGAAAAACGTCTCATATAGAGGTCAAAACCTCGCAACGAAATCAATTAATATGGAACGTTTTTAATCAATAAGAAACGTCTCAAACAAGGCTCAAACCCAAAACCTCTCGCTCACCCAACAAACACTCAACTATCGAAGCTAACATATATTTCCTGATTATTATCAAACTTGTTATTAATATTGTATTATTAATATTATTACTGTTAAAACATAATGAATATATGGATGAATATAATTAAGCTATGATTAAATGACTTATCAAGATTATTAAAAATGTCATTTTTTATTAAAAACTATCATTATTATTATTATTATTACAACTATATTATTTTTAAAAGAATCATTTTAGTAAAATTATCATTTTTATTAAAGTTTTTATCTTTATTAAAATTATCATTTTAAAAATAAACATTTTTATTATTACTAATATTACTATCATTATTATTATTATCCTTAATCTAGTATTATTACAATTATTAATTTAACAAATAAATGATCTTTATATAAAAAAATATATTTAACTATATTAATATATTCAATACATATAACATAACTCTATTTTTTATATTTTTTTAATAGTAAGAAATATAAAATGAATATAAGAAACATATATATATATATATATATATATATATATATATATATATATATATATATATATATATATATATATATATATATATAATCAATATAAAAAAAGATATAATTAATAAATTTATATTTGTTCGATTACAACTATGTATATTAATAAATATACAAATGATATAAGTTCGTGA